>NC_051180.1:69965674-70006837 GCF_013339695.2 Rhipicephalus sanguineus | reverse complement strand
CCTGTTCTCCCCTCACGGGTGGTTTACATTTCCCATTCTTAACAACAGCCCAATACAACCACCCAATTCTGGACAATCCACCACAGTGGGTGTGAGCCACTGTGTTTAGGTGAATGAGAACGAGAACATCTCGTCGCCACTCGCTGCGCGTCGAGCCCACGCTCGTGGCAGAGGAACTGCTTCTGCCCTATGGGCGGTTGTGGCTTCCGCTTCGCCGCCTCTTTCTTCCTCGGCTGCTTTCGGAGCCAGAGCTTAACCTTCCGCTGCTGCTGACTTTGCGGCGCCCGCTTCCACGAGCACCACTGTGCTATATAAGTCACTCGATCTTCCGCGGCTATTTCTACTCATCGGTGCCGTGGTTGTCTCCTCTCATATTTGTCCTGTCTTTAGCGCTGCTTCCTCAGCACGTAGGATCGCATCAGGCGTCACACTAAGCAGCGCAACCAGTCTTCGCACTGGTCCCCTCTTTTTGGGTGTAGTAAAGAGTATACACCACCACCATCACCACCAAGAGAAATGTGAAAGCAGCGGGTCGTTAAAAGCTACCAACCCTCTGAAAAGGGCTGAGCTGTAATTCAACATCATCGTCATCATCATCTGAGCTTGGGAGGTCACGCGAGTAGCCGCACGCTTTGTTGATGATGCTACTGCTGCTGCTGATGATGATTATAATACGGTCACACCGAGTTGCTTTCTTTATTTTTCGCAGAGCCCGTATTTTGTACCAGCCCACGAAGTAAAAAAATTTTTGCCAGTATTGCACCATCTCGCGTGTAAGCGTGACGCTAATTTTATGGTCGCGTCAGAACACCTTTGTGAGTTAACACATGGTGTCAGCGCAAAATCCTAAGCTTGCACCATTTGAAGCAACACCACCTGTAACGCTGATAGGTCCTTGCGCAAGGAAGGAAGAACATGAGACTAAAATGAGAACCAACACGGCTTATCTCAACAGGCGTACAGCAGCGACACCAATAGGGCAGGCGACGGAGCCTCTGACTTTCTAAACAAGTGTGAACCGGCGATACTTAGAAGATGGATGAATTCGCCAGGCTTAAATTCCCCCCCCCCCCCCCCCCGCACCTCTCTGCCCTCCCTTGTTCCCATTGAGGCGCGCTCACAGCGACAGTCTACCGTAGCTGACGGGGGATGGATGTACAGTAGCAGCGGCGGTTCGAACCTCCTCCATGTGACGTCTGTTCGATGGAGATTCTAAGCTGCAGAGCGAGCTTTCGGGGACCACGCTGGTTACAGTATACACACATCGGCTTGCCCAATCAACGTCCGCGAAGATGCGCTCGGTGTGTCTGCCGTGCGGAGATAAAGCAGCTTACGCGGCCTTTGCGTGCCAAAAGAGAACCAAGCCTACCGTGTATAAAAGGTGGGCGAGCAGCTTAGAGGTAACTGAAATGACAGCGAGGCCTCAGAAAAAAAAAGAAGGGAGCTTTTAAAGCTCAAACGTAGACGGGCATACCGAGAGAATTTACAAAAGCTGGTCTTACGCCGTGACGTGGGTCGTGTGTTGAGTAAAACGCGATGAATGTGAAATTGAAGAAGTTTATAGTTAGTAACAAAAATTATCCAGGCTTGCGAAAATAGGTTTCGTAATCGAGTTTGCGCAGGGCCGATACTACGGCCACGTCCCGTGTTTTAATTAGATGCAGAGCAAGGGGTACGATGCTAGCGACGGGAAATGTTTGTCGCCATTTTGTTTGATATCTCCTCGCAAGGTCGGTACGCGACAAATATTTACACAAAATAATAAAGCAAGCCTGTTTGATAGAAATTTCGCAGACGGCCTATCACACTTAACATTTTTACACCCTTAAGGGTGTAAAAAGGGTGTTAATGACATTACCACCCTTTTTTCCATTGCACAACACCCTTTTTTTCTTTATATACACCCTAAGAGAAGGGTGTGCGCGGAAAAAAGGTGTTAATGTCTTTCATAAGGGTGTTAATGGAAGAAGTGAAGGGTACACATTGAAGCACTAAGCTGCATCCATGCATGCATATTAAAATCGCGTGCGTTGCGTAATGCGTCTTTTGTTGTACTGCCTTTTCTAAGGTTACGATGTCAGTGACATTACGGAAACAAGGAAATGGTGGAGCCATTGGCACAATGTTGATTCTTGTGATATTTTATTTTCACATACGGTCCCTACGTGGGAGCGGCCCGCTGCGTGTTGAGACACGCCCTGCAGCTGGACCTTAATAAAGTTTATTATACCATACCATAGACAAATGACGAAGTATTATTGCTTCACAAAATACTACAAGACTCGAGAAAATGTACAAGAAAATCAGCAAACACTTTTTTTTGCACAGGCTCGAGGTGTGCCCTACCGTTTCATATTTTCCACAATACATGTATATCAACCGCATGAACATTTATACGAGGGCACATATACAAATGTAGAAGCAATTTAGAACAAAAGTTGAATTCATTACAAAAACTTTCTGGGTATAAAGCTGTAAGTGGGACAGAAAACATCCCGTCGGCATGAACACTTTTTACAAGTTTCGGTATGAACACTTTTAATTGCTCGCTTAGCCAATAAGACGGACAAAAAAAGAATTACTTTGAACAGACCAAGATATAGGCTAATATAGTACAATTGTACGTGCGGAATGTATACAACATAGAGCACGCAATTCTGACATACATAAATATGCATACATTACACACTGATGCATAAAGTTTCACGACCCACTTGTTTACGCGCGTGCAGTGGAAAATGTATCTGTGATATGAATTTTTCGTCCACAAACATTAGAGTAAGCCGAGGCCTCACTGAGGTCCATTAAACAAGATGGGACACAATGACACCTGCCTTGTGGTACTAATTAGCCAGCTAATGTAAACATTACGGAAACTAACACTTCGACACCCGAATTCGTGCCACTCATCCATGCAAAGGAAACCTGTAGGGGAATCATTATCGGTTCCATATACGATGCCAAAAACTGGCCGCACAATTTCTCCACGTTATTTCCGCACAGAAGCACTTGGAAAAGGTAACCAAAGACTCGGAAAGAAATCAATGTCACCTTAAGGGGACACACATGAGTAACAATAATGTTAGCACCTCGCTACCGAACGCAGAAAATGAGAACATAGGCGTGCTCAGATTTCTCCATCAGATTTCTCCCCCCCCCCCCCCTTTGCACTTTGTCGAGTCCGAAAGGAACAAAACAAGGTCAACCATGGATGAGCCATGGATGCAAAAATGAAAATGAATCGATGGCGTGCTTCTCCCGACGGCCACCGGGGGTAAAGGTAGGAGGTAAATTGTGCTTCGTATTCACCATCGAAGGTCCTCGGTTGACATTATTGCCGAAGAGCATGCGCAGCCATAACCCTGCGCATTAAAGATGACGCGAGAGGTTCGACAGAGTAATGTATGGGGCAGAATTGGCGCCCCCTTACAGATTACTTGAGAAAGCGGCCGCCCCCCCCCCCCCTCCCTGCGCTCACCTTTGCATAAGAGAGTTCTTAGGACACCACGAACTCCATGCATGTATACATGTCGCCTCACATGCTGCGCCGATTTAGCGCAGCGCGTGCATGACCGCGCATGCTCGTAAAACTTACGGCATGACAATAAGTGCTAGTCATATGCTGTAAACCCAATGATGGCTGAATGCACGGCACGGCGCACGCACTGCCAACTCCCATCCCACTGCTCAAGGGTGAGAAAAGACGAAGACTACGGCAACTGCGGGAGGGAGCAAAAACTACGCACGCTATGACATCGTATTTGAAGTGTAAGGTACACACACAGAGCGCCACTTTCAACAATGTTTACTTCGAAAACAGCACAGTTTATATGCCCATCACGCGCTGTCACAAGCGTGTGCGTACTGTCCGTCGTCGTTACCGCGCCTTACACTTCAAATATGCTAAACCAACACGCCCAGTCTGCCATTCTTACAAACTATGCCATCGCCTCCGAGATAGCGCACCTTCCATCTCGGAAGCCAAGGCTGTGCGCTCCCTCCTTTGCTCCTAGCGCTCTTGGCGATGGAAACAGTCGGCAGTCACGTGATAGCGCGTAGAATCACGTGGGGTGCTTTAGCCTGGAAGCCAGGGGAAGCCGCGCCGGCCGCGCTGCGCTTCGTTCTCGCTTGGCTGTGGTTGTGCTGGTTGTGCGTCGTCGTGCGGTATAGTTTGGTTTTCGTTCGCGTACAGCGATGTGTTAACTTACATGTTGTGCAGCTGTGAGTGGTGTGATCTAAGATGTCGCCCCTACGTTGTGCGTTAGCCATGCGTCTTCTCAGCGAAAGTGGCTGTACGCTGTCGAAAACGGATACGTTGAGATTCAGCCGTGCCATTGTCACGACATTGTTGGCGGTATGGGATCTTATCATCACGAATGTTCCAGGCGAGTACCTGCTTTCTCTTTTATGTTGTTGTGGTTAGCGTTTGTGTATTGCGTGAGATGTCATTGTATGTACGGAGCGGTTCACTGCTAAATGGAACAGGGAAGCTTGGCGGCCGCTTCCGCCTGCGACGAGTTTCGCGCAGGCAAAGCACCCGTTGTTCTGAACTCTTTCGTCCTTTCTTTATTTGCTGTCGCGCCGGCCGCGCTTCGAATCCGCGCCTTGTTCTCTACCTTCGTGAAGCGAATCGTTTCAGCGTCGAAAGTGCGCCGTCCGCGGTGTCGGGCAGTGGCTGTTTCGCGCTTCATGTTACATTTGGCTGTGGACCGCTGCGCACAGCCATTTTGTCACTATACCTCAAAGCGCGTGTGTAATACTCGGATGTAAGTGAATGTCTACCTGAGCTGGTACAATGCGGCGGGACACCTACCTAGGTTATATAATGCAACAGGATCGACAATTGGGCTACTTGGGGACTCATAACGCCCGTGTTAAGCTGCACACGAAACAAGAAAAATATGAAAAAATTTACGTAAACGAAACACTCGCTGCTGCTGCTTGTTCGTGTTTTCTTTGCATTGTGCTGTTTCGGGGGCCCTTCCCCCCGCCCCACCCCCACACACATACACACACATCATTATCTTTGGCACGTGCAGTTTCACGTTTTCCAACCGGTTAATCCTCCCCTTTCGGCCTCTATCGCGCGCGGCGCAACTTATTTTGACGGTCCATGTTCTCAGCGTTATGGACGGTTTGCAGTCAAAGCAAACGAATTCGTGGAACGAACAATAACGTACAAAACTGGAATGGAAATCACGTTTGTGTTTAGCACGCATCTCCTAAGGTTGCAATTTACAAACAGTCGTTGTAATGCCAACTGCAAACAATTTTTGTTCTTGTCTAACCCCATTTGAGGTCAGAACTGCCATGTCGGTCTTCAGATACGTAGTGAAAGGATGAGGGGGGGGGGGGGGAGAGGTCCTGACGTTGTGTGGGGGCCCACATAATACTGCCTCGCGGGCTTCAGGTTGCCGACCTCCTGTTGGAGAATATTCTTCGCACCCGTAATCGTTCCAAGCCTGCTAAGGTTAAGACGTAATTGCGACGAATCGCCCCTGTCGTAGTGGCTGGCCATATGCCTACCGGTTGGCGTATGCCGCGATCACAATTTGTCGCGGAAAGGTTAACCGTGTCCCTCAACTCTTGATATGGCCGACGCCACGCAAAAGATATTTCGTCCTTTGGGAAAGCGAAAGGCCTTGCGAGGGCCAGCTGTTTTAGTTTCCGCGACGGACGCGTACTTCGCGCGCGGTTCATCACAAGGAACGAAGGTGGCAGCCAATGGCGGCCAGGCGCGTTTGGCTCGTCACCTATTTAATCCGCGCAGCACGCATACAACAGCGCTGTGGCAGATGGCTTCACTTTCTTATGGTTATAGGGCTGTGCCGTACTGACAAGTTCATAGGTGGCCGTAACCGCGTTTTTCGTGCTTTCCGTTGTTTATCTGTAACGGCGTTGCCGCATGCATTCGCGCTGAAGTCAGACTTATTGATAGGCCTTTCGCTTTCCCAAAGGACGAAAGACCTTTCGCGTGGCGTCGGCCATATCACGAGTTGAGGGTCGCGGTTAATCTTTCCGCGACAAATCGTGATCGCGGCATGCGCCAACCTGTATGCATATGGCCAGCCACGACGACAGGGTAGTCTTACTTGGCGATTCGTCGCAATTACGTTTTAACCATAGCAGGCTTAGAACGATTACGTGTTAGTGATAACTTACTTAAAAGACATGAATGCGTAGCACTCAAGTCTTCATTTGTTCGAATTTGTCCGAATATTCCAAAAAGCGTGATTTCACATTTTTAGCCCAATATGCTAATAATTAATATATTACCGAAATACTCGATTCGTATTCGAAATTCTGAATACATGCACACACCTATGTACTACCGATCAAGTACACAACTAAAATTGTTATTAAAGGAAAGTAATTGTTCGAGGGCTAGTTTCTTTGTTAGACAGCGCTTATTATTGTCTGTTGGTTTCATTTGTTGCGTATTGGCCTCGAGGCCCACCACTGGAAACGCCGGCGCCACCGTCGGCGTGACGTACTTGGCAGGATCACGTGGTCTCCGCGGCCGCGTCGGCTGCTTGTGGCGCACTGCCGCGTGCTTTGAAAACGAGTTTCAAGTCCCACATGCGCCGCGGTCTGTTCAAATTCGGAAGTTTTCTCTCATTTTCTACTCAATTGAAACCATTTTAATAGAGTGGCTGCCTCCGAAGGCGACGAACATGGGGCTCTACCGCTCGGTGCCGCAGCGCCGCGCTTACGCAAAGGAGCCCAGTGTCAGCCTGCACTGGTAACCGCGGGACAAGAAACAGCGTGAAGCATGGGTTGTAAAGCTAAGAACCGGCAAGTAGCCATCCGCTACTAGTCTTGTGTGCAACAAGCACTTCCGCGACGAAGACTTTTGTTACTGCGTCGGGCCTGCGATGTTCGGTGAGTAGCAGACAGCGCGCACTGAGACGATGGCTCGCGCGCGCTTCCCGCCGGCAAATGATCCTTGTCGGCCACAGGATGGTAAAAGCGCTACATTTTACCACGTGCGATGCCATCTCAGAACCCTCCAATGCGACCTCTTGATCGTCGGTCCCGTGCTCAGCGTCCACAAAATCGGCTGCAGATGCACAAGTCATTGTTTAGATACGTTGAATTAAAAAACGCACAGGGTCCCTTATGCATTCGTTAAAGATGACTAGAAGGCGAAAGCCATCTTCTTCTTGTCAGTCGATGTACTGATTCTCCCGCGTTACTGTATTTTCTTTCTTTTCCTAGGCGTCGCATGCTACTACATCCTCGGTCTCGTAGACTGGTTCTCCTTCCACCAGCAATCTCGAAGTGGTGAAGCTTTGGTCTATGAATTTGTTGATCACAGAGAGCGGCAAGTTCACTGGAATGCAAACGGAACGATAATTAAGGAGCATTAAAAAAAGGCATCGCATTTGCTCACGTTTTGTGTGAGCACCAAACGAAACGATCGAATGCGCTGAATAAAGAAACAGAAGCAGCGGCATTTGCCCGCTGAGAAGACCGATCAATACGCAGTGCGAGACAACTTGTCAAATGACATTGAAACGTACCCGAATTTAGACCGAAAAAGAAAAAAAAAACACTGAATCGTCGGGACGGCAGCATCACAAAGTTGTCATGCGCACCGCGAAGCCGCAGTTGTACGGAAATTGTTTTTGAACTGCTCTGATAGCGTCCGCACAACAGTAGTTGTTTGTTTACTCACAAATTCTCATGTTTTGCGGCCTAAAGTTCACAGCGCGGTGCCAAAACGCGCTCGTAGCAAAAGCGAAACCATCAGTACGAACATACATGCAGACGCTCATACATGTAGAGGCACCGTCAGTCGTCGCGAACCCGTGCGATCGCTGGCTTGAGGCTTCTTTCTGTTATGCTCCGTTTGGTTATACAGGCAGCCTACTCTAACGAGATATTTCATATAGTTTGCACTCAGCGAATGACTACCTTCACGCAAGAAGCCGGTTCAGGGGTCTCCAACGCGGTGACAGCGTGAAGCGGGTGCTCGGTTTTCTGCAAAGAGACAGCGACTGTAGACTATCTTGTGCTTTCAGTTCGTCGAAAATGATTATCTTGACAGTAAAGAACACAGTTCATTTCGAAAGTACTTACAGAAATGCCCTGGAGGGCTTCCGCGAAGTGTTTTTGTAGAGCGCCGCCAGCAAAACCTATGGGGAGCGCGCCGGCGGCATCCTGCCTAGCACGCAATCGAGGCGCGTCCGATAGAGGGCGACTCCGTAACTCCTCGAGGCCAATATGACAGTTATTACAGCACAATATTTCGCCTAGGTTGATCACAGAGCTAGTAGGTGCTCCATATATTAATTTTTTCGAGCTCGTAAAACAGAAGCAGCTGTAGAAACTGTTCACCACTGTGTGCGCCTTCTTTTTTTAATGCACAGGGAGACCAGTAGCGCCCATAGCATCAGCTTTGTTCCCTTTGCCGTTTGTTCCCTGCGCAACTAATTATGCATGCCATTACACTGGCACTAAATTTTCTGCACTGTACAGGACATTATACTGTAGCGAACGGGTCTGGGGAAGTAGGTGCGTATTCACGTTGTATTAGTGCTCGAACACACAAGTACACAATAAATAGCGGGAACGTGTTTACGATTGTGTTTGCGCTGTAGTACAAGGTGCATATGCAGTACACAATCACAATGCATTTTATTCTTCAATGCAGGGTGACATTCTTGCAATCCCTTGTGCTCCATCTACTGACAGCGGTATTTCAGAGGTGCCATACGTTGCATCAACTAGACAGTGGGGTTCCAGTGGGTCCAAGTGCATCTACTTGCGGTTTTGCAGATTTCCCCTACCTCGAGCTCAAACATGAACAATTTCTGTTAAGGACAATGAAACGGCTTGCTGTATGAGAGCGCCCTTTTCAGTTTTGCAATTTTTAGTACAACGGGCGATTTTCGGCATCTGTTTGCATGAATTATATTTTTAGTGTTGATATAATGCGAAGGTCTGTTAGTTTTCGAGCACAGTAAGAATGTTTTAGATTTTTTGACTATTCAAGGCATCTTAATAAGGAATTCATTATTTTCATCTAACAAATCATTTTCAAGTATCAGGCACCTTCATTGGCAGGTTCGATCAGCTTATGTTTGTTGTCAAAGTGCACATAACACAAATTTTGTTGTACGTAAAAAAAGTTTGATCATTACCCATGCCTGTTTTTTCCCAATTTTTCATACTTTTCTGTATCACAGCATACAATAAATATTTTATATTTTTTGAAAATCAAGAGTTACGTTTTGCAGACCAGTTTGACTGGATGTGGAAGCCATATTAAGCATTGCTTTGTACATATGCTCGTACATGATGTTGTATATACATATTTATATGTGTGTACTACTTCTGATTTTATTCCATGATCCTTAATATGCAGCACAAGTGGGTGATGACCGAATTTGAAGCTTCAGATTAACGCACGAGGCTTACGCATGGATCACTACAGATTTCACTAATTCGGGGTGTCTTTCCAACCAAGCCCTCCTTATGTGAACACGACCTTTGCCAAACCAATATGAAGACGCGTTTGTGCAAATTCGGTAGTACACCCCGAATTAATGACATGCGCAGGAACACATGCATGACGCCCTTTGTGACCACCTAAAGCTTCTGTTTCGGCCATTACACATGACGCTAAAGGAATCGTGTGCACCCTTCCAACACCCATACGAAAGGGTGTTAATACTAGCTAACACCCTAACACCCCATAAAATTTTTGCTGAACACCCTTTCTTTAGGGTGTTAAATTAACACCCTAATTGAAGGGTGTAGTCAATAACACCCTAAGGTTGTCCGTCTGGCGACAAACCAATTTACACCCTTAAGGGTGTAAAAATGTTTATTGTGTACATTGGTTATTGCAATACATATCGGAGCGGCATTTAAGATATTTGGATTCAGCGCTAGCACGAACAAGTTTTGAACAGACTCGAATATCATGCTCTTCAGTATCAAGCATCTTGTTTAAACTGAAACAAAATGCAATTGAAAAGGCATCACTATTGCTTCACAAACTTTGATTTTTTTTATTTCTCCAGAACGGCAACCTATCTTCTAATATTTGCACTGCTACTTTCCAGAGGTTCTCGTCGATCTCACACTTACTCAGGCTTATCAAGGCGAAAGCCTTAGATGCCTAACCAAACGCGAAATTTGACTGTCGGCGTCAACACAAGTGATGCAAAAAACATCGTCAGGTGATGACGTCCCCACATTACGTCATCATAACCTCACAGATCGCGAAAATCTGCTACATCACAACTGCGCCATAAGGAAGGCACTATGACGTCAGGTAACGTGACGTCACATGATGACGTCATCACATGACATCATCGCTTGGTCAAAGATCGGCTGATCACGCAGGCAATGTAAAAGCAGATTAGGTGCAGAAATATTCCAATGCTTCCAATCTCCGGAGGCGGTGCTAAACCACGTTGAATGCGTAAAGCTCTCGGAGGGAGCCGGGGAGGATCAACGCATCGACTGTGAGGGAAAAGAAGAAGATGGCTCTCGCCTTCGAGCCGTTTTGGGAGTATGCATGAATGAGCCTGGCAGTATTTTTCCTGCAGTTGTCGTTGTTTGTAATTGTTATTCACACTTGCATCGCCGCCTCCGTACGGTGCAATAAAATGAAGATTATATTGGCCTCAAGATTTGTGTTTTTAGCATCTACAACGCATTCATTAAGTACTTTGTAACAAATGAAATTCGTACTCTACCTGAAGTCGAGTGTCAAGCCGAATTCGACTTAAAAATAAACGACAAGGCGTCACAACGGAAGAACGCAAACATTTACATGTAAAAGAGGGTTACAGCATCGTCTTTTATTTTACTTTGCGCAAGCAATCAGGGTCTTCCTTACACTAGGAAATAATGACTAAACGGATGAAGAGAGTGAATCAGTAACAGTTTCAGAATTTAAGCCATGTTTCTTTTTTTTTTTGCGACCGAAATATCGCTACTTGCTGTCGGCATAGTTCATTCGGATATCTTCTGGTCAGTAAGACTTGTAACAACATCAGGTCGGTTATCCTGTTATTCTACCTGAAAATGTGTGGCGTGTTTGTACACTGCAACGAGGTTATTTGGCCGATCAGCGTAAGACCCTAAAAACAACAAAAAAAAAACGACTCCAATAGACTTGAAGTCAAGCATCGGAGAACAAATATCTATTCTCGACGTTTGAAGAATGCGTTCAATAAATTGGATGTCTGAGAGGATTCGCGGTCTCCCGTAATCATTTATAACACTCCGACTTCTTCCTCTTAGATCACGTTTACATTGTGGTATTCCTTTACGTACCTATTTATTATTTTTGACTTAGAAAACTACTGCTACTGTGCATCAACTATTTATCGATATGTGTTCTTGCCTCTTAGAAAGTATTAGCAGACTGGTAGCGTGCTTTTTTTTTGTTAGCTCACAAGAAAGTAGTGCACTGCAATCAAGAGTAAAAGAGGGGCTGCATCAAGGCATCAGGGAAGCTTGGAGAGCTTCCAGACATTTTGAATTGAAGATGACACAGGTAGAAAGGCAGGAACAAAAGAGGGAATAAGTAACAGCCTAACAGGAGGTATCTCGCACAATCAATCAATCAATCAATCAATCAATCAATCAATCAATCAATCAATCAATCATCAATCAATCAATCAATCAATCAATCAATCAATCGCGCCTGAGGCACTGCCTTCAGCTGAGGGTTACGTACTCCTTTCGCGGCCAATAGCAAATCGAGGCTCAATAGAGCTGTTTTCCTTTCGTCCTTACTACGTCAGTTGATGGCCTCGTATGGTGACACCTTAGAGTAGTTGCTGCAGGTTCACCACATATGTATAATGCCACACTGAGCTCATCCCAGCCGATGAATTGGAACCATTAAATATAACGTTAACTGAAATATCGAAGCTGCACTGTGTCATAGTGTTCACGGATACATATTTCAAGTGTAAGAAGGGCGTAATAAGAAAGCACGTTGCTTCCACCCCTCATCCATGCCTCTCCCGACTCCTCCCTCCCCCCCCTCCCTCCCTCTAGAAGAAGAAATAGCGAAACGCTCCGGAAGCACCAGCGACTGCATGTCAGCCTCTTTCGCTAGCTCATCTTGTGAAGAGCTTTACGCACATGAATTCATACCAAAGTCAGTCTTGTGTTCTACCACGATGCGCCCAATGCGAACATAAAGAAGCCGTATAAGGCTTTGATGTAAATTTATTACTGACGTATCTCAGGGGCTCCAAATAATACACATTGAAGTTTTGGAATCTCAACTCTATTGAAACGAAATACTCTTCCGTACACGAGAGAATTCTTCTTTGAGAAAATCTAATATGCTTTGGTGCGGGCTGCGCGGTTGCTATTAAACTAAAAAAAAACGGAACAAATAACGTTACCGCTGAAACGAAAGCGGATCCCAGCTGCGTGTTGTGTCTTGAAGATTGCGCACAAAATAAGGTTTTACAGCCACAGGAAGTAATAATAAAGAGATAAGGAAAGGAGGCAAGGTAAGGCAGTGAAGAATCATTGGTCAAAGCGTAATTGACAGTCGGACACGATAGCTCCCAGCGCACAGTGAATTTGAATTTAAGAATGCATGCATAACCGTTACCGTAGTGTAAGAGTGGATCGTCAGTCACGTAGCGGACTTTCAAGTCTTCTGAAATTCTGGGATGAATAGTTGAAAGAGAAGGAACAAGCAAAGGACATGAGAAACTAGCATAGAAACTATATTAATGAGAACTAACAGACAATAACTCCAAGGAAAGTATAGGGGGTGTTATCTGTAGTATTTAGAATGTAAATGTGAAGAAAGTAAAGTGGACGAAAAGATGACTTGCCGCCGGCAGGGACCGAACCTGCGACCTTCGGACGCGTTATTCGAAGGTCGCAGGTTCGGTCCCTGCCGGCGGCAAGACATCTTTTCGTCCACTTTACTTTCTTCACATTTACATTCTAAATACTACAGATAACACCCTCTATACTTTCCTTGGCGTTATTGTCTGTTAGTTCTCATTAATATTGTGTCTAACAAAGATAAACGAGCCCTTAAAATGATCTCCTTTCCTTCAAGCATATAAACTAGCAGCATTGATCAGTTCATTTATTTACATCGATGACGCAGAAAACTCATCACCCTGGAACATTGCTGCAGGGTTACACACCGCTGCAGTGCGGATTAGCCACTGCACATAGCAGGGTAGCTAACTTGATACTCTTATTTCGCTTAACCTACCAGCCTTCCGCATAACATCTCTCTATCACCTTATCTCTTAACGATCTTGGAGTAGGATGCCAGACAGCTGAAGTCGCTTCCATCACATAAGCACTAATCGCAGTGTCCTATTGTATTCGATCTGTCCGTACTACTGCGCATGTGCAGTTCTGACTTTCTGCCTCTTTTGCTCTTTCCAGTCTACATTCCTTTAACCCCAGTGTAGGGTAGCAAATTGGCTGCTCGTTTTGAAGAACTTCTTCGCTTTTACTTATTTTCTTTCTCTCTATCTCTCTCATTAAACGACGAGTAGCAGACACGACGACCTTGGTGCTGTTGCGCACAGCTTCATAACTCGAGCTTTCCGAGAAACTTCCGATGGTGCCTGCCACACAAACCAGGAAAGATATATGCACTACCATCATCACACTGCAGAGGGCTCAGTACACGCGTACCAGCTTCATACCGGCCAACCGCTGCCTTGGCCGCCTCATTCCATTCACGCGTAGCTTCCAATTCCGCGTCGCGTACGAGATCGCGAAAGCATCGCGATTGCTGAGACCCAGAGCAAGCGCGGGATAAAGCTGCGCACTATACGACACGCCGACTCAGAGGGGAGTCCCAGCCGCCGGGTTACATCGCTTTCGGGTGGCAGTTTATGCAAATGCTGCGGCTGCTTTCCGTGACCCCGACGCTGACTTAAATCAGCAAGATAAACGCTGCAGCCTCGGGGCGTTCTTTTCGAGACTCTGACCAATCTCAGCTATCGCGGAGATGGCTTTCGATGCATACATAAAAGCGCCTCGCGATAGAACGTTTGCGATTTCGTGGTGTAACTACACGTTTAACATCCCTTCTTGTTAAGTTATAGGTTAACTGGCCGATGTTGTAATGCTTAAGCGCCAACTGTCTTTGTGAGAGCGGCCGTATGTGCACTGTACGCATAGTACAGTGGCATTTTCGTGAAATGTTTTTCTTTCTACATAGCCTTTTAAAGTCATCTTTATATGTTTTCGGCCTGCAGGTAAAATTCAATTCAGGCATTCGTATTTCTCTAGTACAAATCAACAAGCGAGACACAAAATATGCCGTAGCCTTCTTTTGAATTTAGTGTGTAAACCTTTTTATTAACTTATTGCACAGTTTGTCAACGTTAGTGCACAGTTTGTCTACATCAATACTGACCTCATGCAGGGGCACGGCTTGTTCGGTTCACACAGGAAGTTGTGTCATAGCATCAGAGCAATATGACCATTTATGCTTTCATGAAGTCTCCGGTCGATGTGTTTACCCTAACAGACACTTTCAGCAATGCAGTGACGTCTGTGTATTTGTGTAAACGCCGTGCACGAAGTTTTTTTAGCGCTTCACTTCAAAATGTATTGCAGTCTTTCCCTATAATTCATCCTTCTAAGTGCTTAAGAAGTGGACGCTTTGTCGATTTCACTATTGCAGTGGGACTATTATCTGCACCACGAAAGAAATATCAGAATGTTCTATTCTAATCTCCAGTTTTATCCGTAATAAATTTCTGTTGCTCTCAACATTCGCAAACCAGCACGGTCGACGCGTTTTAATGACCCCGTAACTTGAACACAGGCGGATGAGTAATTGCTATCCGACTCAACACGCATCTACTGTCTGCGCGGCAGTGTTCGCCCAAGCCCGTTCTTCGCAGCGCCAGGTATTTATTTTACAGCTTTTCCATTAATTGCTTTTAATTATCTTAAATGCGCTTATCAAAGTGGATGGGGAAAAGCGCTGTGTCCTAAAAGAATACGTAGCAAGAAAAAAGAACACACGAATGTTAATAACTCCAGACGAAGAAGATAAAGCACGAAGTTCTGCTTTTGACGATAAAAGATGAAAACTCGGGAAAAGGCTGAATGTTCGTGATGATAATTTCGCTCGCTAACTACCAATTGACTAAAAAAAGTATAAAGTACAAAATTTTGCTTATACAGCGTAGGCTTTCAATAATTATTGGGCGCCCCTGTAAAGTTAACTAACCGTGAGATACTATAAGTACAACTGGAAGACTCATAAAAGGCAAGGGCAGAAAAGAGCGAGAGAGAGAGAAGGCAAGGAGAGTACCAGAACTAGGCATGATCTGCAGCAATAAAAGTAAATATATGGAAGAACTCGCAGACTGGGAGACTCAAATCTTCTAGGGATGAACAAAGCATACAGAGACGCACTTGAGATGCTGAAAAAGAAAAAAAAAGTGTGCGCAGTTTCCACTAGTCGCGCAAGGCTAGAACCGAAAGCGGAGCTAGTGTTCGAGCTAGCTTCTTCCAAGTGTTTGCTAGTAGTACTGACTACTAAGTATGGCTTGGCTTGGCTATTCTTCTTCGGTTTCGGTCAGTTCTCCGCACTACGCACGTGTTACGTATTTTTCGGCGCGAACATGTCACTTGACTAGTTTTCACGCGATTTTAGTCACGTGACGAGTTGCTGCGCGACGTTTTGTGATTTTTAGTTAACGTGATTTTAGTCTCGTGACTACTTGTTGCGTTAGGTTACGTGATCTTTAGTCACGTAACAGACTCGCCAATTATGGTTATTGCATTCAATTCAATTATGGTCAGCGTTAAGTATGATTCAGATGACATTTATTGGTGGGAAAGCGCATCATGAAAAGCAGCAATGTGGCGCACCGGGCTGACAACAGAAATATTATTTTAGGCGTCCAGACGGCCTATAGTAGTGATGGGGCTGCATATCTGCGCAGCTGTGCGTGATATTACTGATTCAATCACGGCCGCAGCCAGCGCATTCCGATTGGAGGCGCAATGCAAAAGCTTTCGTCAGTTAGTTTAGGTGAAATTCAAAGAAAATCAGGAGATCACGCGGGCCTCACAACCAGATGGCAATTTTTTGCTCGAATAACCACATAACTTAGTTTCCAGGGCACTGTTTCCGGTATGGTAGAACTCAAAATTTGAGCTTATGCTCACATTTCGAGTTAAATCATACCGGAAATCGCAGATGAGCAGGATTTATTGTAAATGAGTCGTATCCGACAGGCGAATTGATATCTCTACCAAAGTGTCGGCTTTCATTTCGTTATAAGAGAGAATCTCAAAGCGAATTGGAAGTTGCTAAAAAAATCTAGGTATCGTGAAACCTTCACAACGTGCAATGCGGCTGTTTTTGCGAGAATGATTGCAAGTTTTTCGTCATGGCTCAGGGAGTTCGAGATAAGGCACATAGAATCCCCGACACGGTAAACACGACGCTACTGTTATGTTCCGGCGTGGGTGCATTGCTTTTACTTGTTCGGCTCGTTTCTTTATGCATCGCTCGCAAACCAGCTAACTTGGCCATTGCTTCTCTCATAGTATTGAGAAGCGAGCTGTACTAGCTTCGTTAGCGCCGAGTCCCCTCTGTTGCCTTCCCCTTGTCCGTTTTTTTTTTTTGCGGTAGTCAGATATGTCTGTATCTGACAGTATGTAGGGATTCGAATTTCGAAGGCAATCTGTGGTGTGGAAGAACGGGCACATGTGGTGAATTTGAGAGTACAGTTTACACCTGGGCGGAAATACCATTCCTTCGTTTCACTATTCTTGAGCCTAAAGTCCAATGTAATGGAAAATTATGTTCTGCCAAAGATGATCGAATCTACTTAAGGTCCATGCTTATTCTTATTGTAGCGAAGAGGAATGCCCAGCGCTGCAGCCACATCGCCAGCTCTGCTCGATGCACGAGCTGGAGCTGCCCAGCCTGTGTTTGCTGCAACGCTGCCTGCGCCTGTACAGCTCTTGCTGTCCCTGCTCGGACGCTCCCAGGCCAGCGCTTTTATTATATTTTTGATGGAGGTGCTGGGCATTCCTCTTCGCTACATTACGAACAATTACTATACCAAAACTTTGGTTTAGTCATAATGGTTAAGTTCCATCAGTAATGCAATAATGGCGAAGAAAAAACCTTTTAATAATAAGCAGCTTCTGCATCGTAAGAGAATACCAGAACCAAATAATAATGGCGTTATGAAAGCAGCAGCGAATGCTTACATAGAGATTCGCCTTATCCAGGGTAATTTCACTCTGGCTTTTTAGCGGCATAACTATCATTTTTATTACCATCAGCACAACTTCGTCTCAGCACATTAGCTTTATACTTTACTGTGGGAAGTCTTTGTAAAACACTCCCTCCACTCTGTGGGCAAGGAAATTGGCCACGCACAAAGCTAACCACAAGACGACCAAGGCTTCTGAATCACCAAACTCACGAAACAAGTTTTACTTTGACCTCTCGTTTCTCTCCTTCTATACGTGATCTTCATTTCATGTCTTCATTTGCTCTCCTATAACCTTTACTTCGCTAACATGAGAATAAAAATTCAAATTACCCACCATACCAGGCAGCGCAAATCTGGATCAGAATCCCTCCTGTCCATCGCGATTTTGATCCAGACTTACCCCTTCTTGTAATTCAATTGAATAGACATACACGACTATAGTGTGCTACATAAGGAAAGAAAACAATGATGCAGCTGTGTTACTTAAACAACTGGTAGTTTGCGTAACGTACATCCCAGCTGAACGAGTGTGCAAATATTTGAAGTGCACTATACCCTCCTTTCTTTGCTTCGGGCGTGCTTCTCCCCGCATACTTCAGTTGCCTGCTCTTACTTCACCATTTCTACAGATCCTCGATGGAGACTTCACACGCACACAGTCCATGACGCATCTTGAGCAGTCGGGCTTACTCACATCCAACGAACTCCATCAAAACCGTGTGTAATATAGGCAAAGCTCTAGAAAAAAGAAGAGTAGCGGGAACAAGACACTACTTTGACGAATTCAAGATAGAAAATATGTTGGCTCGTTTGCATTCATGATGTGGTTTGCGTAGAGCTCACAAGAAAGAACAATGGACGAAGAACAAACGCTTACGTTGCTGATCGGGGTCGAATCCCGACCGCGACGGCCGGATTTCGACGGACGCAAAATGCTAGAGGCCCGTGTGCCTAAATTTAGGCGCACGGTAAAGGACCCCAGGTGGTCGAAATTTCCGGAGAGCTCCACTACGGCGTCTCTCATAAGCATATCGTGGTTTTGGGACGTAAAACCCGAACAATTATTATAAACACTTGGCTACATTGGCTGGCTCTCAAATGAATATCATTTGGCAAAACAAACCGAACGAAACCAGGCCGTTATCAACAACGCGTGAGGAGCTTTAGAAGCAGCTCGCATCCTGGCACGAGAACATTTGCACTACGCATCAACCAAGCCCACCATACTCTATCCCTCATACTGAGCTAAAGTTGATATTATTTGTGCTATTATCCACTTCCGTAGCTTATCACGTAAGGTGTCGCGCTGCTGAGCTTGAGAGCGCGGGTTCGATTCCCAGCTATAGTGGCCGAATTTCCATGGCGATGAAATGCTAATAACACCCGTCTGCTTAGATTAAGCTGCAGGTGGTCGACATTAATGCGGAGTCACCCACTACCGCGTGCCTCATAATCACATCGTGGCTAAGCACGTAAAACCCACGTAATTCTTATTATTGCATTTCGCAAGAAATGAAAGGTATAACTTGCGAACCTGCCATTCGACCCAACAGTGACTAACGGCGAGTTAAACGGTCAGACAGCAAGCGGATACAAAGAGGACCACGTGAGGCGAGTACAGGAGCTCTGATCCCGGCCTTTCCGTGTTCGGACGCCGCACATGTTCGCAGCGTGTTCCACCAGCGACGGCCAAGAAGGTACAGCGCGCTGGGCGAAACTTAGTTTTGAGAAACTCTACCTTGAACCAGAGGTAAATGAGATAAGATTCAATGACATACCGGGAAATCGCGTGTCAAGACAACCCACGTGCCAATATTTGCAGTGAAATTAGACGACTTAGCTATAGAATTGAATTCTCAGGAAATTTCCTCCTTTTTTATGTAGCACACAAACACACACACACACACACACACACACACACACACACACACACACACACACACACACACCCGCATGCACGCACGAACGCATAAATAACGCTAGAAAAAACAGACAAAGAAAAAATTGGCGAAGCTTGCACTAAGTCGTGCAAGGCTTGAAACAGCAAAACTAGACGATTCTGAAGTCTAATCTGGTTGCTTCTAGGTTGTTGCTAGGCTTTAGCTAGGTTAGTAACGGCACGGATTCCAAACTCCAGAACCGAGCGTTCGCACCTTTCACAAATCTACGGGCACGTCGTTGGCGTAGGGCTTCCATCGCTTCGGGCTGTTCTTGCAGCCGCCGTTGCCTTTCCTGTTCCCTAGTATGGCAGCTTCGCACTAGCCGTGCCAAGCCTGAAGGAAGAGCGCAGCTCGGTGGCCTTCTTTGTTTTTCACTATTACAGCGAAAGCTGTTATGAGATCACAACAAGGGCCGTTTTTGGCGCCGTAGTTGTCCGCCGCCGCCACCGGTGTCCGTAACCACTATCGCTCGAAATAAGAAAAAAAAACTAAATAAGAAAAAAATTCCACGATGGAACGAGGTTCGAACCTGCGCCCTCCGCGTGTGAGCCCAGTATTCAACCTCAGAGCCATGCTGTTTTTTTTTTCTTTAATTCATGGAAATATGACCCGTTATTGCTGTGAACCACACACTACATACTTCGTCACATTAGAATTACCTTAACATTCAGAACACCCACATTGTTGCCTACAGTAAGAGGCTGTTCAAAAGTCAGGCAAACACACACAAGCGTCCAGAAGTGCAAGCCACTCCGGAACGGGCTCAAAAGTCTCAACAACACTGCGCACTTGAGCAGCTTCTTCTCGGAAGACAGACCTCGTCGATCGTGGTGGCTCGGCGTGCCTGTCGATCATGCGACTTTTCCATAGCGCATAAAGTCCTAATAACATAAATAAATCATACGGTGTATTATTGGTGGGGCTTTTTTTGAAAGGAAGGAACCGAATACCATGAGCTGCGATTGGAAGGTCTTTTCTGATTGTTCTCTTTAGAATGTCCCAGAAATAAAATGCGTCACGACAATGGATAAAACAATGCTCTATCGTCTCAGGTTGGTCACAGAGTCGACAATTTACAGTCCAGGGCACATATATTGCTTTTTCATTGAGCCATTTCTTCACTGGTAGAGTGGATGTGTGCAGTTTAAAGAAAAACGTTTTCGCTGCTGGCGATATGCACATCCTACGTACACGGAATAATACATCATGGCCAGGCAAAAACAAATATGGCAGTCGATATACAGGTTCTGGGAAAAGGCTATTCACAAGTGCAGCGGTTAGCGTTGTTCTGTCTATATTATATAAATACTCTAATGTAAATCTGGTTTTCAAAAAGTTGACAGTATCAACAATTTCTTTTAAGAATCCCGACAACTGCGATTCCTTGGCAACATTTGTCGTGACATAAAGAAAAGGAAGATGATAACTCAGACGGTTTCGAAGAACTGCCAACAAAAATGGGTGACAGACGTCTTTAAGATAAAAAAATCGCAACACCAACTGTCGCACAAACAAATGCACCAGACTGAGGCCGCCCTTCTCAAGTGGAAGAAAAAGGTTGTCTCTTCTCATAGGTTCCCATGAAGAGCCCCAAATAAAACAAGCAAATATCCTGTGAAACGCTTGAATGTGCACACGAGAGCAGTGCAATACCTGCAAAACATAGACAAGCTTTGATGCAAGAAATACATTGCACGCTTTAGCTCTTGAAAAAATGGAAAGGTCTCGTCCGTGCCATGTTGACACCTTTCGACGGATATTAGTTATCGCGGACGTCCAATGTGGGCCGCTATTACGATAGTTATCAAGAGGCACACCAAGATACCGCATAGCAGTCGCATTCCAATGGATATTTGAGAACACTGAGGGAGTTTGAGCCCACATTCCCAGCCAGAACCCTCTGCTTTTATCAAAATTTATACTGGCTCCAGCGATTTCACAGAAGCGTAACGTAGTGTTTACTGCTTCTTGAACACTAGGTTTATCGGTGCAAAAGAAGGCGATGTCGTCGGCATAAGCTAGAACTTTAATTTCCTCAGCCTCATATCGGTATCCTCTAATGCTAGAATTTAGAAGCACACTTAAACATAGTGGTTCCAGGTATATTGCAAAGAGCAAAGGCGAGAGCGGACACCCCTGACGTACGGATGAATTTAACTCTATTATATCCGAAAGTGTGCGGTTTACAATGAGCCTTGTAGTGCACTTTTTATAACAGAGTGAAATACCATTGTACAGTACGTCACCCAGCTGCAGATGTCTTAGGAGCCTGAACAGGAAAGCATGCTGTACCTTATCAAAGGCTTTAGCGAGGTCTATTTGAAGAAGGGCTACTTGGTCCATACTACCATCGATACATTCAAGGACTGACCGCGCTATATGGATATTTGTTTGTATAGAGCGGCCTCGAATTCCACATGTTTGGTGGTCACCTACACATCTAGTGATCACTGTCTGCAGGCGATTTGTCAGCAATTTCGCAAATATTTTGTAATCAACGTTACATAATGATATAGGCCTATATCCGTTAACTCTCTTTAACGCTTCAGTGTCAGTACTTTTTGGTATTAATGTTGTGTGGCCCTGATAGAAAGAAGGAGGAAGCTCACCACGTTCATAAGCCTCCTTAAAAAGTTGCTCAAGAAAAGGAACCAGAAGTTCTTGAAATTTTATGTAAAATTCCGCACTAAGGCCATCTGGGCCAGGAGTTTTGTTTTTCTGCAACGTGCTTATTGCAAACCTTATTTCTTCCCTAGTGATGGGCCCATCAACACTAAGTCTGTCGTCCTCTTGTAAGGGTGGCACAAGCGCAATAAAGTGGTCAGCTTTTTCTTCATAATCATCCCGGAGCTCAGCCGCGGTAAATAGTTTTTTATAATACTCTTCGAATGCGGCTCTTATTTGACATGTCTCTGTGCAAATAGAACCACGCGATTCAATTTGCAATATCTGTTTAGAAAGTGCATACCGCTTTTCATCCCCAAGAGCGCTTTTTGTGGGTTCCTCATCAGTGAAACGAGTAACACGTGAACGAACCATTGCTCCTCTATATACTTCTGCATCATGTTTTTGTATCTGTGCTCGAACCGAATTTATCTCATCAACGTACAATCCCGGCTCTTGACTTTCAAATGCATGGAGCTTATGAAGTAAATCATAAAGATAACGTTTTTCAGCAGTTTTTCTTTGGGTCAACTCGCATGAAATACCAATTGCCTCATACTTAACTTTCTCTTTGAACATTTCCCACTGAGCAAAAATTGGCAGCTGTCGACATTGTGTTACCTCACGTAGCAATTCGTTGACTATTTTTTTCGAAACATTCCTCACGCAAGAGCTGTACGTTAAGCTTCCATAGTTCCCAGTTTGGAGGAACCTTACGAAATTTTGGGGACCCCATGAAACGGCTACTAAGCAATGGTCTGTAAAAAATATGGGCTTTACAGCATAGTTATGAATGTGAGACCATAGGTTTATAGATACATACACACGGTCTAGTCTAGCGTGTGGGACACCCTGAAAGTGCGTGAACTTTACCGAGGAGGGCGCATGTGCTCCCACATCTATTAGATTGTGGTCATTCAGTAATTGCTGCAGTAAAGCCGCACTTGCATCATAACGATTCGTTATATATGAATGATCTCTAGAGTCACAAACACAATTAAAGTCTCCCAACACTATCAAATTTCTGTTAGCGTTCAGCAACGAAGCTAAGGAGAGGAAAAAAGCCTTCCTCTCGTTTACTTTTGAGGGAGCATAGACACAGACAAACCTCCAATTTTGGGAATGAAAAGAGAGGTCACAACAAATAAGGCGGCCTTCCCCATCAACATGTAGCGACATTAAAGTGTGATTTAACCGCTTTCTTACGAATAAAAAACATCCAGCGGAAGCACCACGTGCTTTGCTTATGTATACATAATAATCTCGTAAAATTTCGAGTGCAAGGTCGGCATCATTAGCAGACGAAATCTTAGTCTCTTGCACTGCAGCAACGTCAATGTTATACTGCTCAAGCACGTGGCGTAACTGCCACTGACGCCTAACATTTCTCAAGCCACGTACGTTGAGTGTCGCTACACACGTAGGGAAGGTAAGTGCGGTAGCCATTTTGCTCACTTAAAGCTTTTGTTGGTCGCCTTTAGCCACAGGGCAACCTGTGGCTTTACCTCCTTTGCACTTTTTAGCAGCACTTTCTTGAGGACGCTGGCATAGGCGGCGCGACCCTCGGTCCCCAAACGAGACGACACGTGGGCCACAAGAGGACATTTGCTCTGTTGCGTCTGACGCACTTGTTCTTGCTTCGTCGCTGAGCGGTGCCGGACGTTTCCTGGTCTGGCTGCTATCCATTGCCTCTTCTTCTCCCTCGTCATCAGGAGGCTTTTCTTTAAGTTCTTCCTGGGAGTATTCCCCTGCAGTAATCTCATCGCTGATGTCTTCGCTGATGTCTTTAGCAGTGTTATTGTGGCTGCTGGGCATGGCTTCCATGGACAAGTGTTGATCTTCCTTTATGCCACCTACTGCTTCTCCGGTTGCTTCTCCTGTCGCATCAACTACCTCCGTAGCATCCATGAGATGGTCCAGATGCGGCTCTTCTGCGCTAGATTGGCCAGAACGAAGCT
Source organism: Rhipicephalus sanguineus (assembly GCF_013339695.2). Lineage (NCBI taxonomy): Eukaryota > Metazoa > Arthropoda > Arachnida > Ixodida > Ixodidae > Rhipicephalus > Rhipicephalus sanguineus. The sequence goes on along the minus strand of NC_051180.1, from coordinate 69,983,053 downwards.
TGCTGGCGTAAGTCGACACGCAGGCATCCGACGAATGACCAAATCGATGGCACTGCATGCACCTCGGTGTTTTGCATTGTCGACGGACATGCCCCACTCGCTTGCAACGAAGACACAGCGGAGGCCTACCGGGAATAAGTACTAGGCACTGGTGACCGTAGATAGACATAATATGCGGTATTGAGCTCACAGTGATGGTGTCCTTGAGCTCCAAGGAAACATCCCTATTTGTTGTCATCCAGTGCTCCATACCAGCACAACTCCACGCCTCTCTGTCAACGGACTTCACCACACCGTAAGCTTGGAACGCCTCTTCCACACGCCGTGATTCAAGATGAGGTGGAAGCCATAGAAGCTTTAGCTTAATGTTCTTGCTTGAAACTGCCTTGCAAAATGACCCTATACAGGCTTCATGTCGGGAAGGAACCACATTAACATATGCAATGTAGCGTGGTACAGGAGTAAAATAACAACCAAGTGTCACACAACGTGAATTCTGTGAGCAGGCGTCACACAATGCCAATTGCGCAACGAGTTGGTTGTTGAATGCTTCCGACCCATTACAAAACTCTGCCATAATTCTTCATCGTCATCAGCCACAGCATCAACAAAGTGCACATAATGCCTTACAGGTGTTTAGCACTTACTACGATTCTGCGCAGAATGAAGAAAAATTGCATAGTGGCTGCTTCTCGACTTCACAAAAATTATGATGATTTATAACGTAGTGGGTTCCTCGCAAGTGCACTTCTATTGGTTGCCAAGGAAGCCCATAAGGCTCCCATGGTCCATTTGCTCAGGGTCTCAACAAGGTTAATTCCCTCTCTCTATCTCTTTCTCACGTCAGCGCATGTTATAAAGCGTGGCGGGAGAATGAAATAACGACCGGGCGTCACATAATGCGAATTACGTAACTAGTGGGTCTTTTAAGGCTTCCAACCCATTACAAAGGGATCGGCCGTAATTCTTCATCGTCATCAACCGTCGCACCAACAAAGTGCACATAATGCCTTACAGATGGTACCTCGCTTCTCCGCAGAATGACGAGTAATGTTGTGGTGGGTGCTTCCCAACTTCACAAAAATTATGATTTGTGGCGTAGTGGGTACGTTCCTAGTGTACTTGTATCAGTAGCCACAAGAGAGTTTATAACGGGCTCTAGAAATGCCGCTCTTCGAGCTTTCGCTGTGAATGTGCTGCGCTTTCCGCGCAGGCCTGGCGTTTTTATTTTTTTCTTTCTTTCTTCTCTTTCTCTTTGTTTCTTGTATCTCTATTTGTATCTGTTCTTTTCTATTTCTTCCTTTCTATTACTTTCTGTCTGCTTTTTTTCTCTCCCTTTCTTTCTCTTCATTTCTGTCTTCATCTTTCTATTCTTTTTCTATCTCTTTCTCTCTCTGCTTCTTTCTCTCTCTTTCTGTGTTCCTCTTTCTTTCTCTTTCTCTGTGTTTCCATCTTTTTATTTCTCTATTTCCATTGGTTCTCTCTACTTTTTCCCTCTCTCTCTTTCTTTATATTGCTTTCGCTCTCTCTCTGTCCCTTAGTGAACCAGTGGTGATTAGTGGGGTTTGCCCAATTTCTGTGGCACATATCCGTTGATGACGTTGATGACGTCATCCGTTGATGACGTTACCTTTCTAATAGGGCGCACAAATAAATGCCAGCTTAAAGAGCTTCGCTGTTAAAAATGTAAGTTCGATGGAATTCGGCAATGAAATCAGGCGTCCCTGCCAATTTAGTACGCCAACGAACACATCCTCTGTCTGTGTGCTTATATAATGTGTGTGTGCGTTCATGTGTGTGTGTGTAGAGAGAGAGAGAGAGAGAGAGGGTGAGCGTTTTTGAGCAGCCAACGCGCGAAAAGGTAAAGGAACGAGAACATTTGCACCAGTGTAACACCTAGAAATGCCCAATAAACACAGCCGCAGTGGCGGTGGTGATGACTCTGCCAGCTGCGGCGATACGGGGCTCACAACGCAGACAACGCGGAGGAAATGACCGAATACTATTTCTTTGTCTCCCGTTCCTTTTTCTTTCTTTCTCTTCCCACTTTCACGGGCAGCTGCGTCTACGTCGCAATTTAGTCAGCAGAGAAAGCGTCAATGCCATCCAGGAAGCGGAGACGGTCCCGCGGGGACTGCCTAGGCCGTGGCAGCGACCACTTGATGTGCATGCCTCGTCTTTCCTTCGCGCCGCCGACGACTCCGATTTTATCTGCGCGGACCGACCGGGCCACGATGCAAAGTTCCCCTGGGAACCGAGGCACGTGGATCTCAGAGGCCTTCGAAAAAAAAAAATACATTGCCGTCGCAGAAAACAATGAAGGATCAAATGAAAGAAAGTGCACCCACTGAAGCGAATGAGAGGGGTGAAGACAAGAACGCCTACCCCCGCCCCCCTCGCTCCTCAGCCCCTCCACTTCATCCCCCTAAATAAGTTCATTCCCATTGTTTCTTTTTCACTGTCTCTCGCTGTCAAACTCCTTGTTTCCCAGTGGTGCTGGTGTGCCGAAGATTAAACGCGAGAACCCGGCAAGTATTGCGCAATATGGCGGATTACGAATCGCGACAGGCCGCATGGGGGCATAAGTGGTGAGAGGTCGAGCATGCGCAATTGACAAATTCTAATAAGGATGGGGCACCAGGAACACCTACCATCAAGGCAGGAGCAATATCCTCGGAAATTCTTCATTAGAATATAGATTCGCAGAAAAATCGATAATCCTCGTTTCACAAGCGATGGTCCTTCAGAAAAGAGATCTGCCGGCAGTTGATATTTTTTATTGCTACGTTGTGAGGAGATGTCGGCGAAGAAATAAGGCGCCGGCTACTCCATTAGCTCTTGAAAGGATCGAGCGTACAACAAACAAATTTCTCACAGTAACGCAAGCAACGTGGCCATTAAAAACTGTGTCGGTCGCAAATTTCGACCATTTATCTCATTGGTTGTGAAAAAAGCATTGTGTGGGGTCGAAAGTATGTTTGAGTGTTAGCGACGAAGCGTTTATAGCACTCGGACTGCTGCCTGCTTACCGTCTGCTTTGCCTACTTTAGTCTCACTTTTAAATTTCAGCCTTGCGCCAAAGCATGAATTATTTCAGCATTCGGTCGAAGCATGAAGAAAATTACAACCAGAGAGAACTTAACGCAAAAAAAGATAATAATGTAAGCAAATAAAGGGGCTTCGGTAATATACACACATACTTCAACAGGATACTGTAAGACGTGCAGCGATTTCAAAGGCTACAGCAGACAACACAAAGCATTGAACATAACATATGAAAGGAAAGCAGTCACTGTGCGAAGTTTGCTTATTACGCGGCCAGTAAACAATTCAGTGCTCTTTACTCTGAGGCGCAACCTGCTCACGAATGCGCAATGAATGAATGAATGAATGAATGAATGAATGAATGAATGAATGAATGAATGAATGAATGAATGAATGAATGAATGAATGAATGAATGGCATTGTATGGCAGGATGAAAACCTTGCAACACCAGTTTGGGTTGGAGGCTATAGAATACCTACGCACGGTAGAGTTCCATTACACCCATGGCCTAGCGTAAATCATTATCCCGCAATCCAGGCTCGACGTTGTTTCGGGCAACTCCAAACATCTCTACACTTTGGCAAATGTTCAATGACGCTACACCTGGAAGTCCATCAGAGAATTCACGCGCTCAGCGAAAGGGGAACGAAAATAAAACACCTATAATGGCGCCTTGGGTAGGAGCATTCAGGAAAACGTTATAGTGAAACAACTGAGTGCCACGTGGCTGAGCAATGCTTATACTGCGGCTCTTCACCAGTGGTGCGCTCCATTTTGTTCGAAATGAGTCGGAACCGGTTTTAGGCGGTCTGCTTTGCCGATCAGTGCATGAGCGTACATGAGTGCATGAGCTTTGCCGATGAGTGCATGAGCGCTGCTCCTCTCGCCCTCGATGCGGCAAGCTAGCGTTTGCGAGCCCCGCGTGAGTCGACTAACCTTCAAGATTTAGTCTTTCGCGACGCATCAATGGAATTCGTCTTCCAAGCGCATTACCCAAGCCCACATAAATGCAATGTACGATACTCGCGGATCGAAACGCAACATCATTTGTTTAGTATAACGACTGTTATGAGCGATTGCTCGTGATAACCGTGTCATGTCACTGCAAAACTGGCCGCTAAAGGTATTGTTGGCTCGGATGTAAGCGTTATAGTACAAAAATACGTCGATATAACACGAACTGTAGACGCTGTAAACGAAAAGTAAAAGCACTGTTTAGCCCTAAGTTATCGCGTTTCAATCCGTGAGTATACTGCGCCACTTGTTGCATTCATGCAAACAGAGCTAAAGGTGTAACCTGGATGTTTAGGAGCACTAGCCCTGCGGTGTCACGAACCGTTCAAGTTTTTACGTGATACTGACTTTATGTGAAAACAATACAACCTATTTATCCGAAAACAATACAACCCATTTCAAAAACCACGAAAGATGGCATTGCGTGGTGTTCCGGACATCACGCTTTACACATAAGTAGCCTTACAACGAAGATTCGTACGGAAAGTTATTATGGTAAATCATAAAGGCGGCGAATTTCGCAAGTTTGATGTACAAGAAAACAACTGCTAACGTTGGCGCTTCATACGCATTCTACTCGAAATATGATCTCCGTGCCTGCGTAATTAAGCACTTCTCCTTGTGATGGGTTCCCCGCAAGCCTAAGCGAGTACGAGTAGCTCATTGTTAGGAGACAGCAAAGTAATATAAAGCTAAGTTCAAAGATCTGGGGAAAATGAAACAGCTTCGAGTTTTCTCAACTAGAAGAATTCGTCACACAACAAATGTTGACCCCTGAAATTAGCCCTCACGTGCTCAGTAACAAGATGTCAAAAAATAAACAAAAAGAAAGCTGGTATCGGAGGACGTTTTGCAAGCATAGATTGCTAAAAGAAGGGTCGATCAGCGATGTAAGATTCAAAAGGTCACTCCACGAAACTTCCGCCGGATGCGTTTCGTTCAAGACAAGTACATGCGGTTTTGACCGGGCGGAGGGTAAGGGAGTGTAGTGTCGCGTATTTGGAAAGAACTACTATTTGTAGCAGTACCAACATTCTTGCCCAATACCGTCTAGACAAGAGAGGGTGACCTGTTCACCGTTAGCCACGAAGAAGGCGTAGAGTAGATGCTCCTTTATCGTAAAAAAACGCCAGGCCTGCGCGGAAAGCGCAGCACAGTCACAGCGAAAGCTCGAAGAGCGGCATTTCTAGAGCCCGCTATAAACTCTCTTGTGGCTACTGATACAAGTACACTAGGAACGTACCCACTACGCCACAAATCATAATTTTTGTGAAGTTGGGAAGCACCCACCACAACATTACTCGTCATTCTGCGGAGAAGCGAGGTACCATCTGCAAGGCATTATGTGCACTTTGTTGGTGCGACGGTTGATGACGATAAAGAATTACGGCCGATCCCTTTGTAATGGGTTGGAAGCTTTAAAAGTCCCACTAGTTACGTAATTCGCATTATGTGACGCCCGGTCGTTATTTCATTCTCCCGCCACGCTTTATAACATGCGCTGACGTGAGAAAGAGATAGAGAGAGGGAATTAACCTGGTTGAGACCCTGAGCAAATGGACCATGGGAGCCTTATGGGCTTCCTTGGCAACCAATAGAAGTGCACTTGCGAGGAACCCACTACGTTATAAATCATCATAATTTTTGTGAAGTCGAGAAGCAGCCACTATGCAATTTTTCTTCATTCTGCGCAGAATCGTAGTAACTGCTAAACACCTGTAAGGCATTATGTGCACTTTGTTGATGCTGTGGCTGATGACGATGAAGAATTATGGCAGAGTTTTGTAATGGGTCGGAAGCATTCAACAACCAACTCGTTGCGCAATTGGCATTGTGTGACGCCTGCTTACAGAATGGGCCTTTTTCAGGTCCGAAGAGCGCCTCTAGTGGAGATCGCTGAAACGCCAGGCCTGCGCTGAAACCGCAGCACAGTCACAGCGAAAGCTGAAAGAGTGGCGTTTCTAGAGGCTGTTGTAAGCTCTCTTGGGGCTACAAGTACACTAGAAACATACCCACTACGCCATAAATCACAATTTTTGTGAAGTTGGGAAGCACCTACTAAGCCATTATTCGTCATTCTGCGGAGAAGCGAGGCACCAGCTATACGTCTGTAAGGCATTATGTGCACTTTGTTGACGCGACGACTGATGACGATGAAGAATTATTGCTCAGCCATTTGTAATGGGTTGGAAGCTTTAAACGGCTGACCAGTTATGTAATTTGCATTGGGTGACGCCCGGTCGCTATTTCCCTCTCCTGTCATGCTGTATAACATACGCTGACGTGGGAGATAGACCGGGGGGGGGGGGGGGGGGGAAGAACTTTACTGACACCCCGAAGAAATGGATCATGCGCTTATGGGCTTCCTTGGCAAGCAATACAAGTGCACTTGCGAGGAACTCACTACGCTATAAATCATTGTAATTTTACTGAGACCCCGACGTAGGAGTCGCCCGCTGCGCGCTGACGCGCGCCTTGCAGGACCCAAATAAAGTTTTTCACCAACCAACCAACCAACCAACCCGAGGAAATGGATCATGCGCTTATGGGCTTCCTTGGCAACTAATAAAAGTGCACTTGCGAGGAACCCACTACGCTATACTTTCCATACGCCTGGCGCTATACTTGAAACGCCGCTCTTCCAGCCGATTTTCCAGCCGATCTTCCAGTGAAAGATCGCTGAAAGGCCAGGCACGACTCGCTAAATACGTCCAAACCACTCCTTTCCAGTGTGACACGTGTCGGCGCTCATCTTTTTGATGTGTCCGTTGTCATTATCATGCCGTCAAACTAGTGAGCTTTAAGTTGTGCTGCGATAGTTCACTTATTTCACATTTAAAGGAACAACAAAGTCAAACGCGAAATTATTTTATAGTGATAAATGTTTCTCTGAAAGCTCCAGTGTCGCTAATCTCACTGCCTTTGGTTTATTAACGCATGAAAAAATTTCCCATGGAAATCTCCGATGGCGACGTCACGGATTTCAAAGTTGGTTTTCCTTTTTATTTATGCCGCATTGGCTCAATAAAATTTCCTGAGAGTCCATCAGAAAGCAATGTACTTCATTTTTACCGATTAGGAACTACGTGGGCCCTACTAGACGCCGTAAAAATCTATGACGTCACGGTGACTTGTGCGGGAACTTCATGGTTCCACCCGCATTTTCTTTTTGCGCGTTCCCTCGTTTACCAAGCGTCTTCTTGCAATAAGCGTGGTGTTTTTGGCATCGTGAAGTAGCAATTTACTAGTACGAGAAAAATCTTTCTTCGCTTTAGTATCTCTTTAAGTAGTTTGCTTCTTCTAGGGTCAACTGGCTTGCGAAGTAGATAAAAATAAATAAAAATATTGCGGGCAGTTTGCGCTAAGTCTCACAAGACTTGACACAGCGAAGCAGGGGCGCATGGCCGCTCGTATATCTCCCCGTCGACCCACACGTGTTGCTTTGAGATGCGCGGCTTCCTCCTGTGGAGTACGCAGCCAGGCTATGCAATAAGAGCGGAGGTTGCGCGCGATGTCTCCGTCGGTGGGCGTGACTTCGCTACTGCGCATGCGCGGCTTGGTCAGGTGGTGCGGTATATGGTCGCTAGGCGACGCGATGCTTGCTTCCTCTTTCTTCCTATCTTTTTTTTTCTCTCTCTCTTTCGTTGATGTCCTCTTTATTTTTCTTTCTGCATATCTCTCCCTCCATTTCTCTATTTCTCATTGTTTCTGTGCTACGCTTTACTCTCTCCCCTCCTCATTGCCCTCCTTCTCTCCATCACGTCTTTCCTCCTCGCGCTCACTTCCATTTCCTACTCCCCTGCTACACTATACTATCCATGCTCTGCTAGGGTGCCTGGAAAGCCGAGTGGTTAGGACGCTAGGGATCGAGAGTACGCTGGTTCGAATCCCGCCTCGCGAAGTATCTTTTTTTAGGCAAGAATTTTTTTATTTCTTTATATCTTTCTTTCCGTCTCTCTGTTTCTCTCTGTGCTCTCTGTACTCGTTCTCAGGGTTATTACAGGCCACGCCGTAGCGGTGAGTAAGGGTATTGCCGAAATTCTGTGCCACATACCCGTTCATGACGATGATAGTTTTCGAACACGGCCATACACTTTACGCCGAGCTAGAACAGCTTCGCTTTTAATAAATAAACAGGCTTGAACAAGGCCTGTTAAACTGACGCGGTTGGCACGTTTATATTGCGAAGGCGACTGATGTATTGACGCCTTAAGTTACGTTACTATCCCTATAAGCTGTCACATACAGACGGTAGTAGAATGTACACGAGCTATTGCTGATAGAGTCTTTAGGTGACTGTACACCTCAGAACAAAGACGAATTTTCGAGGTACTTCGAGTTACCTCAATTCTACATGTCTCGTTTGTTACAGTGTTTGTCATATGAGACAATCTTCTTTCTGCGCATGTAAGAAGTATTTGGCGAATATTACATTAGTTTGCTACAGTTTCACTGAGCTTACAACATATTGTTGAGGAGCATTATAAAGCAAAGTGTCCTATTGTAACGAAACTTATAGAAACTTACGCCAGTGTATTGCCATTGATGGAACATTATGAGAGGTGTCACGAGCACATCTGCGTGCACAAGCTGAATCAACTGTACATACATCAAACTTCATGCTCGAAGCGTAAATAGCCGTAATTTTTTAAAACTAAATGGCAGTTGAACAGTGCGCGCTTGTCACGCTCGAACAGCACTGACATCTGTATGTCTCAAATACAGGTGCATCAAAGCATTTTCAACAAGGCCTTCATTTGTTTTGCTGGTTGGTTGTCCTGATCGCCTATTCAATGGCAAAAAATGCCCTTAATTCTCATTCGTTTCGCATTATGCTGGGGACAAACGAAGGTACTGGACCTATATTGACAATATGCGCGAGATATTTTGAAAAAATCATTGTCACGCTTAACTGTTATGCGAAACTAGCAATAATATAGCCCGTTTCTCTGTTTAGAGAGATAAACATTTTAATGAAGCTGGAGATGTTTGCCTGGCTGTTCGCCTGACATGCTACTCCAGGTGCTGGGTGACGATTATGATATATACAGTGATAACCACATAACACATAGAGTCACACAAGTTTACAAAGTTTGGTTCAGGCTCGTGGCCCGCAAGAAATTCAACAGCGCTTTCGTAGCACGTAGCGCACAGGTGCTGCTTTGCCATGGGCCCAGAACATGTCGCAACTCTAAGCACGATCCCCGTTGAAGATGCAAGGCTGCCTTCAGAGACTGTCTCTCTGATGCGTATCGCTTGCATTCACAAAGAACATGATGTAAATCTTCTTGGACGTTCCATTGGACGCACATTGGTGCGTCCGCCAGCTCTCGTTGCAATGTAATCAGCCAGCCAATTTATCCAATGTTCGAACATATGTCGACTTCTAAATAATAAAGATTGCTTTGTACATCATCTTGCTGCTTACAATGACGCAGGTTGACACGCGATGAAACGACAGTTGAAGGAACGTCCCGTGGGGTTCCTACATTAGGTAGCAGGAACTTGTCGTTAAGATATGAAGTTATTCGAGGCAAGTGTGCTGTCAAGCATGCACGAAACTGCGGACTACCGGTTTTCAATGACCAATGCAGTACGGCCGGTGCGTCACAATAAAGATGTTTTAATAGCGAAGCTATTAAAGCTCGAGGTAAAACGGATGACCGCAAAAAACTATCATCATCGTGAACGGGTATGTGCCACTACTCCCCACTGGTCCACTAAAAACCAAGCAAGAAAGAGAAAGGAAGGGGACAAACACAGAAACATAAAGGAATAGAGAAAGACATAAAACCAAAGAGACAGATAGAAAGAGCTAAAGAGAGAGATAGAAAAAAAGATAGAAAGAAAGTAACCGGCGTTAGCCGAGAAGACTTCAGGATCGACCAGCTTAGCTGTGCCAATCTTCCCGCAATATATTTTTTTTTTTGAAACGTTACATAAATTGCGTGTCGAAGCGAGAAGCTTTTCTTTCTTGTTTTTTTTTTAAGCCTCTAGATCCCTTTGAGCAGGAAACAAGTGAAATTAGTTGTCATTGTGGTGTTGAAATTCTCATTATCTTTAGGCCGACGTACATGATTACTGGAATCTGCGCGTAGCATCCCTTTTAATGTTAGAAAACTACACAAAAGTAGTTTAGATGAAATCACTAACCACATAGATTACATAGCAAAATGAGTACGCAGCTCTGGTCAAGTACTGCCACTCACCGTGTTTGTGTCCGCAATGCTCCAATTGCCACCCCAACCTTACGATCACCCTAGGTTCAAAAAACGATTGGCAGGAGCTTTCTCGCGCGGGATCTCGAGCGTCCTACAACGTAATCACCTTTATAGTCAACAACGGCAACTTCCGACGGAGAACAAATAAGTACTTTGCACTGAAAACTCATAGGTGAAAAGACAGGTACAAACTATATTTCAATACAAGATTATTCATTATAAATGAGCGCACAATTAGCACAATATACAATTGTAAACCTTCCAGGAATGAATAATATATGACAATGGCCCGGCGTGTCGCTGGCTTGCGAATGCGACGCGGGGATTTCTGTTGTTTTTGAAATCTGCTAGTACCAGTGATCGATTGTACAAGTAATGGACTGCCGCACGTATTCCGCGCCAGTAGCACTTCCCTTCCTATCATTTCTTCATTTCCATATATATATATATATATATATATATATATATATATATATATATATATATATATATATATATATATATATATATATATATATATCCCCTCTACCTAGGGCAGTGACCAGTACGCGCGTCTGGTTGACTTCCTTGCGTGTCCTTTCTTTCCTCCTTCTTCTCGTCCTCCTGTAAACAAATCGGAACCGTCTAATAAATATTGAGCCGCAACACGTATCAATTGTCTTGAAAGAAAAGTAAGCACAAAAAATAAGACACAAATGTACCGGAAGCGCACAGAGCTTGGGCCATGGCGTATGCCTTAGTCAGGTCACGCAATGCCATCAGTGGCGTATATAAACGACAGCAAGACAACTGCACGAGCCAACCGAAACACATGGTGTACAGTGCGGCCTTCCGGCTTCCGGAAATGGCCGTCACATCGCATCATCCCATATAATTTGAAAACTGGGAGCCCCGGATTAGAGCCTCGGGTATGGTTTGCGAGTTATCGTCGTGCTATTCATTTCTGTTGACTTGCCTTGATACGGATAAGGTAGAAATGGACATGAGTTCATGTGACGGCAACTCTCGGTGATTCTATACAATGGCCGGGTCCCGCGTGAAATCTAGATTGATGGTTTCCTTGATCTAAGGGAAACGGCGAAAGAAGTATTAAAGCAATGATCTCTGACCGTAATAACGCGCCGGAGAATTGGATGTACGTGACGTAAGTACGTATTGATAGGGCGCGGTATCGCTGAAGTCCTATTGGGCCCCAGAGTGTGAGTTTAGAAGATCTTACGTTAAAACTTCCAATAGACGTTGTATGGGCTGGGATAGAGTGCCTCAGGCAGGCTTGCCCACGTTTTGATAGCTGGATTTATCTTTGTCAAAGTCCTCGGGCCTAATAAACGTCGTCCCAACTAAGACGTCAAACGTGCTGAAGGTAACGTTTCGGTTCTCGGTCCTCTATGAGACCGCTCTATTTCCTGGAGCTTCGTTCAGGCACTCACGGTATCGCAGCATTTTTCCTGCATTCCACACCGCACATTGTATCTTTGTTTCAAGAACGTCTGGAAAATGTAAAAAAAAAAGAAAATGTGTAACACTGTGGTTAAATGAACTTTAACTTCAACTGTGTGCCATCATGTTGCAGAACAATTCTGCCAGCGCTGCTAACATCTCTACCCCGCTAGCGCAAGCCTAAGAACAGATGCAATATTCGCCTATGAACAGATGCGAAAGGAGGCGAAAAAAGTGTCGATGCAGAAAAAAGGCAGGAACTAAATAACCCTTTTACCTCTCAATCGTTCTATGCGCTTCTTTATTCGTGAAAATCTTGACCGTGAAGACGAAGACTGAAAAATGCATTTATTTTCTCGGGCGTGTTACTTTCCTTTGGCTCCTGCGGGGATCAGTGCAGGGTTGGCGAAAGTTTGGCGTCGTCTACCATCGAAGCACAACAGCGAAACTCAGAATGCCCTTCCAGCTTTTCCTGAGTATCTGCTTCGACGACGCTGCCACGTCATGAAACATCCCGAGGGAAATTTCAGTCTTCGGATGGGAAAAAACGAGAAGCGGAAAGCGGCGGATAATAAATCTTTCCGGTGGACGCGAACCGGCCTCAGTTCATGCACCCTAAGGGCACCTTGTGACAGCGGCGAAGAATATGGTGAAGGTAAGAAAACTTAAGCACCGACGCCTTGTTAGGTATACCTGCGCCTTGCATATACTTAATTCAAATGTTTTCCCGGGCTGGCAAAATAACAAATACATGTAGATGATATCCTAAATATTAAGCTTAAATGTTCGAGCGTACACCAATAGAAAATATCTGTTTTTTTTCTTTTTTTTTTTTGCATAGGTGCGTGAGACGTCAGAAAACGTTACCGCTTCTAATGAGAGTTACACAACTCTTTACGTTACTATTATGAGAATGCATTGATTGTGGCTTTTTTTAACCATATTCAGAGCAATAATTCCCAACCCAAGGATGCTTTCCATGCATTTTATAAGGATTTACGATTGATGAGAGATTGTGTTCTGGTGATCGAGATTTTTTGTAACCACTTGGCTCACAGATGCAGACTTCTGCATGTGTTCAAGAAAGGCTCACTACTAATCACAAAAGATTCTTTCTTTTGAACGACTGCTGTCAAAACTACTTTCGGACTTGCCTCTAATTATCTCTTGGAAGTTGTACGCAGCTGTCGTCACGGCTGTACACTGCTTCGATGAAAAGTGCCGCGTGAAATTGGTCTTGAAAGGAACAATCGCATGCCAAATTCGGTCGCTTTCGACATTCTTTTCGGCCAACCACAAGAAAGCCCCTCGTAGCGCCCCAGGCTTGGACATATGAAAGCCGTCGATGCCAAGTCGTTGCGAGGTCCCCAGTACACTAAAGTCCCCAGGCAGCACGCCGCCATTGGACCGATCTCGGCCCAACGTCGGCAAATGACGGCAGCAATATTGGCCCCACGTCGGCAAATCACGCTCGCGCTACTTTCACCCGCATCGGCCCGACGTCGGCTAGCCGCCTTTGGGCCGATGCGGGCTAGCAAGCGTCGGTCCGAGACGGGCCTGCCGTTATTCAGCCGATGATGGCAAGCCGTCATTGGGCCTATGTATGCTAGCCGATGCTGGCGCGGTGTCGGCCCCGCCGACGACGGGTACCCGCCGGCGTGACCGTTTACACCCGTTATTATGTTTTAGCAGTGGTGGCTTAGCAGTACTGTACCGTCGTGGTCGGCACGTAGCTAGTTTATATGGAGACACCTGCGGTAGTTGCTCGATGCGTAAAGTAACTTGATCAGGCAGGCTGATACATGTGTTATAAAGTAAAATGGCTGCGTGCCGACTACGGCAGTTCGGTATTACTGTGGTTACTGTACTGTAAGTCAGCAGCGCTAAAATAGACTATTCGCGGCCCAACGACATTCATCGACTGCCGTTGGTGCCATATTCGAAAAATGCTTCCTAATTAGAACGACTGCTCCACTGATGTCTTAGTGTGCGATTAAGACCACAATTCTGTCGAACCGCTGCAAGGCCGAGAACGAAAGTCAATATTGTCTACTAACACAACTAAATTGATGAAAGGCCTGCTGCACCAACTACGCATGCGTCTGAGAAATTAAGGAGCAACACATTTGCAAGGTGATAAACACAAATTTATTCACAGATATGAACACACGCCAGCAGTTCCGGAATAATTATGCCATAAAGGAATATCTAAACATCTATAGATACCGTAGCCAACATCTAAAACACCCCACAGCCACCGTATTCCTCAAAAAAGCAGGACAATCCTAATCGAGAATGGGATCAGGCGCAAAACTCATAGGCGTGAGCAGGGTTCCCCTTCAGAGGGGGGTGGGGGGCGAAGGTTCATCGAGGCGCCCCCCCCCCCCTCCCTCCCTATTAAGTCAATGTGTTTGGCAGACCTTGCGCCCACCTCTTCTTAGGTGACTACGGGGGCCGGCCGCCCCCCTGCCCCACTGTGCGCACGCCTATGGGAAGAGTTACAATCTCTTCAACGTTATGCGCGGCACATTCACTATAAATATTGAAAGAACTAGAACAGGCAAAATAGGAATAAGGATTAACGAAGAATATCTAGCTACTGCGTTTTGCGGAGTGATATCTGCGCTTTTCAGTAACGACGGTGCCGAATCACGAAAAAATTCTAGAGATGTAAACGAAGGCAGCATTAAAGTAGGATTAAAGACGGACCCGAAGAAAAGAAAGATAATGTTAGGCGGCTTGCCGAAAAAGCGATATTCAGAGTGGCAACTAGACTAGAAGATTAGGTATACGCGTGAGCTAATTACGAGCAGAGGAGCACCCCCCCCCCTCACGTTTATAAAATACACCAAGGAACGGTAGGCATTCGCAGCACATGACTGGCAATTAAATTAGCGTTATCCTTTAAGCGGAAATTGCAATTTTTTCAGTGATAACTTAAGGGCCAAAAAGATGAATAAACTGCTGCACGCGACGCGAAAAACATTGCGAGCGGTACCACAAGATCCCATGAACTCTATATCTAAACAAGATAGACACGCGCGCATTCCTAATCTAAAGGTAAGATTGTAACAGAAAGGAATCATGCATAAAAACCACTCACGTGTGCCCGTTGGATCGCTAAAAACACGAGCGAATATAAAATGCAAGCGCACCATATCAGAATACACAAAACACGATGGTCAATAGAGACTACGCGATAAGAAGAGAACAAAAATCTGATGACACGTAACAGTAGTGAACACGCGGCCTTATATGAGGTGAGCGAGTTCAACATGGAAGCATGGGGCCAGTGGTTTCTCGCTGCGGTGATCTCTGCCGAAAACAATGCCGGAATCCTGCCGCGTATCCGTCTCGTGCACGATTTTGACTTTCCACCACACATGTCCACACACCGCACTGAAGAATTCTGCTGTTCGGAGTGAAAAAAACCTGCTCCCGCAGCTACGATTGTCCCTCCGTCTGGACGGCTACCCTACCCTGCCTGGTCAAGCGAGTTTCGCGACAATGACGCTGAACGAGGGGAAGGAAGGGAGGGGGGGGGTAGAGGTTGAAGAAGACGAAAAAAAAAATGCGAATTCTCCCTTCTTGAAAGCACGGCTCAGCCCACCACAATGGAGTGCGATCCCCCCAGCATGTCTATGGGCATGCCGTTTGAGAAAGGCGTTCGTCGAATTTTCAATGCATCACTTGTTGCCACATGTCCCTACATGAAAACTTTGCGTACACCACGTTGTAGCCGCATTTTTCATCGTATTTCACGTGCCATAATAATACTTTTATGCGACTGTTTCTGAAAGCACGTGGGAAGCAATCGTTGAGCGAGATTTTTACTTGAAAAAGATATGTATGTCACAAAATGGACGGCAACGAAGTGCAAATGCGAACTGACAAACACGTGGCAAACACGTGTTTGTCAGCGGGCTAGTTTATTTGTAAACATTCAAACGACAAAACGTGTCTTCACTTCGCCCGGTCTTTTTTGCAACATACCTATTTTTTTCAAGTAATGAACCAACTAGCTCAGCAACACGCCTTGCTGAGCTTTTTACTATTTTCATAAAGTAAAATTATGTGACATCACTGAAGCAAATGCGCTTGTTACGCTTCACCCAAACACGCGCGTGAGTAAATATGTGTAAACACAGAGATCGGAAACTGTCTGTGTAGTATATGAGCGCTGGCGCCACACATCAGCGGCTAAAAGATATAGCGCTATAATATGATGACAGGCTCGATTTATGCACAGAATTAGTTCACATAAAACTTCTTCCGCTAAAAGCATTTGTGCGGGAATGTTGTGGTGAATTTGATGCTGGATACATTAGTGAAGTCGGTCCGACCAGTGGCAAAAAAACATTACGAAACAAAAGTACTTCGAATTTGGCGCATGAAGTTAATGGTATGTGTTATACGTTTCAACATTTTTGATAGCGTTGAACAACTGGTCACGAAGTGGCCATCTAATTTCAGTCAGTTATTCTTCTAAAGACCACCTTTTTTTGGTAGAAAAGTGACTGTGCTAGTGATAGTTGTTAGTCATTGTCATAGCAGAAACTAATAAGAGAATGCAAGTCTATTCAGTCGGCGATACTTCGCGCCCCGAGTCGTACGTGCGGCATTAGCACGGTACAATATTTGAACTTGTTATTTGTGCTAGTAACAGCAATCCATGTAGCGGTATTCTACAGCTTAAGCTACCAAATATTCAAGCGCCTGATGCTCTATTGCATTACGATTGTATCCTAGGCGGGCGAGCTGCCGGGCTTCTTTGGCGGGCTAAAGGTAGAGCGCAACGTCGAGGTTATTCTCGTCACTGACGGCCGGCAACACGGCGTCCAGCGTCGTTGGGGTGGCTTCGTGAACTATATTGAACGGCGTCATATGTGCGCCGTTCTCACACTGCCGTGTTAACTTCAGGTTATGTGCGGAAGATATTATGGCGTCCCATGTCATGTGTTCGACGTACAGTACATTGCCAGCATGTCGGCGAGGGTTTCATTAGCCGCTCGGTGAGGCCATCGCCTGCGGGTGATGTCCGTCGGTGACTTGTGTGGCTATATTTCAGATGGTTTGCGTTAGCTCTGCCGTAAAGCCGTACCTCGTCGGTGACGAGGGTCTTTTGGAGCGCCGCGACGCAGGAGGACGTTCTCAACAGGGCATGACGGTCTGAAGGGAACAAGAAAGTTTCCAACATCGTCGATAGGCCATCGGCTTCCGCCGATGTCAGACTGAAGCACGGCAGAATGACGGCATGCTCGCCCAATGTTGCCGGTGAAAACCATCGGCTCGGCCGATGTCGGCGAAAGTACGGCAAACGGCGGCTAAATCGGCCCGAATGTTGCCGGTGAAAGCCATCGGCTAAGCCGATATCGGCGGAAGAACAGCAAATACGCCGGGCAATAGTCGGCCCAGTGTTGCCGGTGAAGAAATTGGCTAAGCCGAATCGGCGGGAAGACGGCGGGAGGCCGGATAACTCGGCCCAATGTTGCCGGTGAAAAACCAACATCGGCTGAGAGGTGGCAAAATCGGCCCTATTTTTGCTGGCAAAAGTCAACGGCACCGCCGATATCGGCGCCAGGCTGGCAATGCTGGCCCGAGGTGGGGCCGCGCACAGCCGCCGTTAAAACCAATATCGGCCCGACGTCTTGCTGTGCT
>NC_051180.1:69934164-69965574 GCF_013339695.2 Rhipicephalus sanguineus | reverse complement strand
GCCATGCTCACTCGTGAGAACTGCTCGTCACACACTGCCCTACAAATGCTTTCCTTCTAGAAATCATTTCTTTTCTTCGCAATCTTTTTCTTTCTTTTTCAGGCGGGGATGCTAACGACCCTGCGGGTTTTCTGAAGCTTTGCAACTGCGTCGCATCTGTCCGCTCGCTTTGCAGCTTTTTTTTTAGTTCCACCAACACCGAGTGACACTCTTGTTCGTCTTCCAAGCACTTCCGGTCGAGCACTTACTCACAGTTTTCCGAATATTCATAGAACGTATTTGACCAAATAGAAATCGATGGTTCTGACTCAAGTTGAGAGTTGTGCAAGGGCCAATAAAGTGTCAGGATGATTAATGAAAATTAATTTATTCAGTTCACTGGAAGGAGGAGGAGTAATAAACTTTATTGATGCGAAATGGGAGTGGGTATGGGGGAGCCAGGTTGAAAGATAGTGAGCAGCGGGCATCGTTGCGGCACCCGGCGGAGCAGCTCTCAACCACGCGCTTCTTTCTGCGTGGCCTCTGAGATCAGCGTCGGCAGCGCGACGAAACGCGAAGCTTAACCCAAGGAATACACCAGGGCACATGAGGCGCCGACGTGGCGAGTGCCACTAGCAGATACCTAAATCAAGGATCAGGACACTTAGGTTAGGTGTCAAAAATCATTGCTATGTGGTTTGCTGCTATGAGCATCGCTGAATCATATTGTGCATATGTGTTCATTTATACGCTTTGCTTCTGTCCCCGTCTGTACGGGCCGCAGTGCACAATATCTCTCTCTCTTTCGTGACCGCTTTTTTTAACGCTAGGCCGAGTGTGTCGCCTTTGTTCTCATTTTAACCTTCAACGATCCTCTGAAAGCTTACCGAAACAGAAAGTAAAATGAGGATTGCTGCATCCGAGTTCGCTCGCAGGCGCTTTCGTATCCTCACTTTGTACGTCACCTGCTGTTTATTTTCTTATTACTCACAACTGCCAATTCATCACTTGTTCCTATTGCCCGGGCTCCATGCTTTCTCCCCGGACACTTCAGATACCGCTTGCAGCTGCAAAGGACGTTACAGAGGTATCGGAATCAATCGCACTCCTGCAGCATTCCTTCGGCGCACTCACTTAAACGCTAAGTTAAGTGCTCTTCGGAACCTCTAAAGGGCGTGGAATAGAAACGACGGTGTTGTAGCACCTCTAGAATAAATGCAATGGAAGGCGTGCGCATTCATCCAGCGTGCGATATCTCTCTCGCTGTGCGCCTCGTCGTAAACAGCACGTGAAGGGTATTCCCCATGTACCCTGCTTGAGGTTTCGAGGAACCCCAGGACACCTAAGCTCTTCTTATGAGTTGCGAATGCAAAATCATTAATTTCCAACTGAACACCCGAGCCATCCAGCCAGCCGACCAGTCTCCGGAGAATTGGCTCTGTTTTTTGTCACAACCGTCATACGTTGATAGAGTGCTGTTACGGGGTGGTCATCCCAAAGAGTCTTCGGCGGTCCATGCTGCAACGTCTCCATGAGTGTCATTTGGGATTAAACAAATGTAAAGCATGAGCACGCCTTCTAATTTACTCGCCGGCAAGAATTCGGACATCAAGACACTTATTAGCCAATGTTCCACATGTCAGCGCTTTGCCTACCGACAACCTTCAGAGCCATTGTTACCGAGGCAGGTCCCAACGCAGCCGTGGCAGCGAATCGGTGCCGACCTGTTTGATCATGGGGGCAAGTGTTACCTGGTTGCCTACTGTGCCTGCTCCAACTACCCAGAAGTGGAACATTTGCCCCAGTCAATCAGCTAGGTCGTGGTAGCTACAATGTTTGCCCTCCATGGAATACCCATTCAGGTCTGCACTGATGGAGGACCCCAGTTAACATCTCGCGAATTCAGGCATTTGGCGGCTAAATGCGACTTTACTCACAATATCTCGAGCCCACAGTTTCCCAGGCCCAATGGTCTAGCGGAAAAACGTGTGCTGGTCGTAGAGCGCCTTTTAAAGAAGACTCAGTACGCTGGTGAAGAGTTCTGGGCAAGCGCTGCTCAATTACCGAATCTCACCCATGCTCGATGGATGCAGCCCGAGTCAGCTCCTGATGGGACGATTGCTCAGGGGACGACTTCCATATTTCTCAGCAGATTCAATGCCGCTAGTCAATAACACCCACAGGATATCTGCAAAGGCATACCTCTCACACCCCTCTCCCAAGGGGACATTGTTAGAATAAGAAGCGACAAGGGTTGGTTTTCGGAAGCCCGGGTTGATGGACGTGTTGGTCCTCGATCTTACATTGTCTGCTCTGAAGAAGGTCGGCGCTATCGAAGGAATCGTCAGCACCTACGAAAGACTTCCGACTCTTCGACAACAGGATGACGAGGATGTCTTTCCCATAATCCCGTCGCCTATTTAGCAGGCGTTTACGGGTCCACATCCCACACCAGATGCAGCACCCGGCTGGCCAGCACCATGCGCCTGCGTCACCCTATTCAACAGACGCCTGCACGAGATGTAGCACTGGGCCAGTCAGCTGCACATGCACCACCCATTCATCAAGTCATCCGTCAGGGGACCCTGGCGTGGTCCCGGCCCAGCATCAGGTCATTTGCCAGGCCCAAGAAGTAGCCGACTCCAGTCTCAGAAGATCCACGGGGCCACGCAGAGCACCGACACGCTTTGCCGACTGCGTCACCTAAAGAAAGGGGAGCATGTACCAGTCGGGCACCTAGCGTAGCGACCTCCCCTCGGCTGGCCACCCTGAGAGACGGCGCGCGCGCCCACGCGGTAGTCCTCAATAAACAGTCCCTTGCTTGTCAGCGTCTTGTGTGGTTGTGTCCTTCATTCAGTTAACTGGAACAGTCGCATTCAATAAACTTTATTTTTCGAGCATTTCTGACCAAAACGAAAAGTTGTATCCATTGAAAATCTTGAATTTTTCGAGTTTTTGAGCTTCGTCGCTTTTCGATAAAATTTATATTTCGAGCATTTCGGACCAGAACCTTTCAAAGGCCCATAGCCTTTGAAAATATTGAATTTTTGGTGTTCTGGAAGCTTCGCCGCATTTCGATCAAATTTATTTTTCGAGCACCTTGCGACCACAATGGTAAGCCTTTGTAAATCTTGCATTTTTCGATTTCTTGAAGTGTCGTCGCATTTGATCAAACTGAATTTATTTCTCGAAGGTCACATTGGGAATGTGCTTGTAGTGAATGTGTGTTTGTGTGTTTTATTTTTTTCCATGTGCTATTCTTTGTGTGTTCATTTGTTGTGTTGTATGTTCGATCCATTCGACAGCTAAGGAGTAGCCGGCACTCATAGAATTTCCTACTACAATACCTAGAGGCTAATCTGGCGCTAGTATCTATGCGGGCTCCTTCGGCAGCGCTTGAACCACCATGGGAATGATGGGAAGTACAGGCTTCGGATCTGCTTCGGATGGCTTTCGTTCTTGAGATTCGCGACGCTTGTTTCCCGAGTTTGTGACATGAAGTGATATGAAGTTATTATTAATTAAAACTTGCTTCATCCTTTTGTAGGTAGAACTTATTGCAAAACGTTTTCATGGCCGCAAGATGGCCGTAAGTGAAGCCGATACAAATTCAACCACTAGGGTATTCTTCTTCACAACTTATTTATTTATTTATTTATTTATTTATTTACTTATTTATTTATTTATTTATTTATTTATGAATACTGCAACCCTAGCTCCGCAATTTCTCTGCAATTGCGTTCCAAAATGTGGCATCAAATAATGAATTATTTTTATAGAACACTTGAAAAACACCCTTGTTTTTCCCTCGAAAGTATGCATTATGTATTTATGAAAATAACAGTACTGTATTGAGTGAGAAACACTTAACTTATCTGCGATGGCAGGCGCGTCTGTCCAAATGGCCTGCCCCCGACGCATCTCTCGTTTTGTTGTGTAGTCGAGTCAGAGGAGCGTGACAGTGCGTCTACTTAGCCTCGCCGTCGCTTTACAGTCGATTTGAAAAAAAATTGACAAGTAGCGGTAGCGTTTGTAAAAAACGTGAACTCTATGCAATTTCCTGCACTGGCATGGGACGCTACATCTATGAGCAGCGGTGAGTGCATGACGCTTTGCTAAAACTGTCAAATACAACCAGTAAAGCTGCAACGTAGCAGCAAACCAAGAGATCTGAATGGTCTTCAGACTCTTTGAAGAACAAAGGCGCTGCTTGAGTGTTTTGCGACGCACCCCTCTGCCCACGGTGCGCGAAGAACGAAACTGAAACTGTAGAAAAAGATCCATAGACTGTTCGCTAGCTAACACTGTCCAATACGAAGCCTGTACTTCCCATCATTCCCATGGTGGCTCAACGATCGCAGCGCCAGTTTCCTCTCTAGGTTAATGTATGAAACTCTATGCCGGCACCCTACTTGTGCGCCAACAGCTCCTTCACATCATATCAATAAATCTTCGAGGACGCTTGAGCTTCGCTCTGAAGAGTAGAACGCGAGAGCGTAATGGGACCGTGTTCATATAGCCTTCCCAATCGCTAGCCTCGCATCGCTTCTTGGTGGAGAGATAAAATAGGGCCCCAAGGAAAGCCAAAGTGCGGACGCCCTCCGGTTCCAATATCCATGCCTACGACGTGACGAAACACGGCCACACGGCGAGTCGATGCCGTTTAAAGCGTGTCCCGTGGGCCCTTTGTGCAATCTCACGGGTGGTAGTCAAGCCGCTGAAGAACCTCCGAGATATGCGTACCACCAACGCTAAATAGCTCGCTGATAGTATGATTCGTGGTGGCCGAGCGACTAAACGCACGAGAAGTGATAGATCCTTCTAATAACTAGTGCACTCGACGATTAGTGACACGGCTGCATGCTGCCTCAAAAAAGTGCGAAGGTCTCAAAAAGTATCTTATTCTGGGGAAGGTCATGGTAATTGAGCAAGTCCTTTCATAATGCAAACGAATTCTGCGGAATCCCGCGAGGTGGCAGAAGGGTTATTGAAGGGATAATTGACAACCACTCGTTTGTAGCATGAAGCCAGAAGGAAATTTACATGGACTTCTCGGAAAGGTAATCCTCTAGCTCAAGGAGAAGTCGTCCTGATCCGGGGATCGAACTTGGTACTAACGGCTTTCCGCGGTGGTCGCACTGCCAACTAAGCTGACCGGGATGCTATGGCAATTGGCAGCGCGATGGCGAATTAGTCGTCAACTCGAAGCACATGGACGCAGAATCTTGCAAATGAGTTCTGTGGAATCTCGCGAGGAGGAGGAAGGGTTATGAAAGGGATAATTGGGTGGTTGTCAATTATCTCTTTAATAAGTCCTTTAATAACCGGCGTGAATTAGCGTAGTGTCACGGTGGGCTGTATATTAACCCAGTCAATGCTGTAATCGATGTTCTTTGTCAGGGCTGCATAGAGCCGCATATGGGACCTAGGCTTATACACTTACCTTCCGGCAGGTCACGTTGGGCATGTCGTTTTAATGACCGCGTAACGCCATGCAGGCACAGTGACTGGTACGATGGTTTATACAACGTTTTAATAAATTCGATAATCTATATTTATTGTCACAGCTACGTAGTGCTGCGAGCAGAACGTTAAACTTCTTTCCATTGATACGGTCTCCAAGTGTGCTGGCTTCGACGGAAAACTCGTTACGTCCCTCTTACGCGTACCGCATAAACACAGCAGCTACGCCGGAGAGCAACGTTTCGAAAGACAGCACCACACGAAGCCTTACTGGGTGGGGCGAAGTCTGTCGCGAGTTCAAATCTAACAATGCTTCCATGCCTGCGCCGTTGTTTTGTCCCTGTGATGTTTTCTTCTTGTGTTATTCGTCTGAGGTCGGGAATTACACTCCCGGTGTGTAGAGGCCTTGTTGCATGTCGCAGTGAGCCAGGATGCCTGCACGAAAGAGGTAAGGGAGTGCCGATACTCTGTACAATGAGCTATAAGTGGGCAACTGGCGAAGCAAGAAACTAAAAAACAAACAAAGGATCGCGCAGAATCGTTGTTCACAACATTACGTAAACAACTCGTTGACCAGCTCTAGGTGGCATCATTAACTGTCGGCTCCTTCCATAGGCGTGCGCAGGGTTCCCAATTAGGGGGGGGGGGCAAAGGGTCGTCGCAGCGCCCCCCCCACCCTTCTAAGTCAATGTACGGGGCAGATTTTGCGCCCCCCCCCCTCTTAGGTGATTAGGGGGGGCCGCCGCCCCCCCTGTGCGCACGCCTATGGCTCCTTCAATACACGTTACCGTCCTTTTCGCGGCGAAGCGTGCCGCACGATCGGCGTACGGAACGTCTGTGACAAATCGTGCTGAGTGAACATTCAGCGTACTTCAGAATCGGCAAATTCTTTCATAACCTTTTCAGTGCTCTACTCCTGTTCCATGTGTTCAGCACGTCAGACGTATGGTCAAAGGTGCTCCTCACATTTTTTTTTTTCTTTTGGTACTGTGAATATGCCTGTTCAGAATGCTCTGCACAGCTGCAATTTAAATTTTTGTTTCTTCAATATTGCTCGATGACCGGAACTGCAGACTACATGAAATCCGGTCAACTTAATGTACGACCAAGAAGTTCATATGTCCGGTTTCCACATTGGACGAGACCGTACATACATTTTCATAGAATACCAGAGTGCTAATTCTCTGAAAAAAAAAAGACAGGTAAACAACAAGACAAAAACAAAGATAACGAACCAGAAGGAGCGTCCTACATGCACGCGTCTTAGTGGATGTGTACACCCACTGTGCAATAACAACACATTGTTTTAATTAAAATGTAATGAAGATGAGGTTCGGTATTTTGTCGGGATACGCTACTACCCTTCGCAGGAGAAGCAAAATAAGAAGCGCTACAATGACTAAACAGAATCATGATTTTCATATAGGCCCGCAAAAAGTGCATGTAAGTCTATTCAAAACATAAAGAAACTAGTATAGAGTGTAACGCACAAGGTAAAGCTCAGTTATAATGTACTAGTTCTCATACATGCTGCTTATTTGTGTTCAATAATATGGCGAAAGAGAAGAGTTCATTATTGGCAACCACTCTGTGGAGTTTGTAAATCTAGGTAAATTATTGACAGGGAAGCAGACTTGTGAAAAAGAAATTCACTGAAGATTAAGGATGGGTTGGAGTGCTTACGGCGGACATTCCCAATTCATGACAGAAAATGTCCTGCTGTTACTAAAGGAAAGTGTACAACCGTTGTACACTGTCAATACTGTCATATGGGGAGGAATCATGACGGATAACAAAGAAACTTGAGAAGTTAGGAATCTCGTAACGTGCTATGAAAGGAAAAGTTAAGGGACAGGAACAGAGTATGGTGGATTAGAGAACAAACAGGGGCACTTACATTAAAGTAGAAAAAGTGGACCTAGGCGGGTTACGTGATGCGAAGTACAGATAAGGGATGGTCACTTAGAGGTTCGAAATAGACACCAAGAGTTGGGAAACGTAGCCGAGTATGGAAGAGGGTTAGATCGAGTAGCAAAATTAAGTTCGGGGGTTCGAAATCGAATCAGGTTGTACAAGACAGGATGGATTGGAGATCATTCGCAGAGGCCTTCATTTTTCATTGAACAAGAAACAAGCTTAAAATGACGTGATGTGTTTTTTTTTCTTAGTAAATAAATAAACAAAAATAAATAGACAATATATTCCTACAGGTAAAAGGAGTAAGCGCTTCACTTGGGGTCCATACTTGCGTTCATAACGCCGCCGTCTTGCTCAAGCTTGTCTAATTTTTGCGTGTGTGAGAGAGAGGGAGAGAGAGAGAGAAATAGAGTGTGTGCATTGAAGGAAGTTCAGAACAGAAAGAGACGGTGATCTTAATGGCAGGCAGAAGAGAGAGAGATAGAGTTAGGCAAAGGTGAGGGGATAACTAGACCTCGTGCAATTTACTACTCTACACGCGAGAAAGGGAAGGGTGGAAGAGAGAGAGAGAAAGCGTGAGAAACAGTGTAGACTGTGTTTGCCCTGGGAAGTGATGAAAATGTAAATCTTTAATGACTTTTCTGTAATCGCACTTTGTAACTATTGCTCTCCTCTTCTCTCTTTCCCCTGCGTTTCTGATTCGCTCTGTCTCTCGTAGCCCAGGAATCGGCGTTATTGGCTACCGACTCTACCGAATGACAAGACATGAATACTATGGGAGGAAAAGAATAATCACGAAATACCGTCCCATCATCGTTTCCTTCAGGTCCCTTCTTTAAGCTCGCTTTCCTAGCTAATACAGCCGCTCGTGCAAGTCTGTTCTTAAACATTTTAGCAATGCCTTCACTGCCTTCATCTTCGATGGCCTTTCAGGATGGCATTCCACGATGGTTGATAGCGACATCGGTCTGTAGTCAGTATTGTGCTGTACACCGCGCAAGACTTACGGACTGTGACGTTGTGTGTGTGTGTGTCCGCCCTCCTCTGTTGCTATTTCTTTCTCTACTGTTCTATCTTTGGAACTCCCCCATCCCTTTCCACGGTGTAGGGTAGCCCAGCGGTTATTGTAAACTGGTGAAGATCCCGGCCTTTACTCTCCCTCTTTTTTTTCTCCCTTCCTTTCCTAACAGATAAGTGCGAAATCCGCGCGAAACAGCAAGCTACCGACAAATGGTCCGAGGTATCCGAAAGCCCCTTCTCTTAAGAGACGGGCATCAAGAAGTGTACAAACGAAAACCAGGTCAGGTTATAGCTAATGGCTCACTCCGTACAAGTCGGCTGCGGCCGGCAGTCGGCGACGACTTAGTGCCTCTCAGGACTGCCGCTGTCCGCGCCAGACGCGCTCTCCTCTCGGTGTGTCTCCGCACTTGATACACTTATCGGAAACGCTGTCCCTCGCTCACAGTTTCTTTTACCAGCGCTAATCTCTCGCCTCTTTATGCCGTGTCTAGCGTCGTTGCAAGCGGTTTCTTTTAACGTCGATCTCGGATTTGTCCCAATTTTCTACGCTGTGCTGTGCTAGCATCTTTGTTTTTCTGACTACTTTACGCGTCAGTGATTCTGTGGCTGTCGTTTTGCAACGCAATAGCTTATCGCGACTGCGTCGCGTTGACAGATTTCTGGCTTGTTGATTTTTGTTCTTTGTGTGGCCCCAAGATTGCTCCAATCGCTCCTGCAGTGGGTTTTCGCCACGGCGTGTTAGCACGATTTGCTATTTCCTATAGCGACCGAACAAGTCAAGTTGATCCCGTGCACTTTGTGGGGGGTGGTATTACTCAACAGTTCTTTGGCATCTTATTCGCTACTGGAGATTTAGGTCGCAGTAAACCAATGACACAGAAACGTTCGATGATGATGATGAAAACGTTTCTATATTAAAGGGCAAAGAAAACGGGGAGGGTCCCTATTCCGGGACTCCTATGAAAACCTCTGCGATAGCCGGGCCCCCCCGGACGAGCGCCCGACAGAGCTCGGAGGTTCAGACGCGAACGGTGCCTTCCCAGTGCTCTGGGGTACGGGTGGACCGAAGGATTGGTGGGAGGGGAGGGAAGTAGGAAGCGGTGCACTCTACGGTGACATCAAAGGTTGTGGGGATGGCGCCACATCCTGGACAGGCGTCGGTATAGTGAGTTGAATATAATTTATGCAGAAAGTGCACATTTGGAAATGTTCGGGTCTGCCGCCGGCGAAGTGCGACAGCCTCCTCTCGATTGGTATCGCCGTCGTTGGCGTATGTAATGCTGTGTGACCTCGTGATATGTGAGAAATGGGGAACCTAGCTCTCTGTAGGCCGCCTCACTGCGCGGGGCTGCTCGGAGGGTGAGTTCTCGAGTGGCCGCATGAGCGCGTTCGTTAACCGACAGTGAAGCATGGCCAGGAGTCCAGAGGAGGTGTATGATGTGGCTGATGTCTGAAGCAACTTTGGATGTGCGTAAAAGAATAGAATGTGAGGTTTTTGGTATACCACGACCTGTTAGGAAAGCCCGACATGCCGCTTGCGAATCGAGGATTTTGTAGTATGTTTCCGTGGGGAGGCTAAGGTGCGTTGGATGGCCAGGGTAACCGCCAGGATCTCGCCCGAGTCGCTAACCGAACATGGTGAGGAGACAGCCGGCCACATAGTGGTCGACCTTCGTTCCATTCTGTGAGCACAGAACAGCTCGAACTGATATATGTATGAAGCGTGCCTTGCGTATTTTGCTCGACAGATCTAGTGACGAAAGTCTTGTACCGGCGCATTTACTTTAGTGAACAGCCACCAGAAGATTTAGTGTGTCCACTGCCGGACCTAGGCTGCTCACCGGACACGTAGAGCTGCTGGGATTTCTTTACATTTTGTTTTCCCTTGTTTCTTACCACATCAAAGAGTAGAAAACAGTATACCGCGATCTTGTTAACCTCTCTGCCTCTTTCTCATTCTCTATCTCCTGATAAGGTCAGATCGAACAGGACGCTCGAATGCCTGAAATACAAACAGTGTGATGCAAGTGCGTCTCCTATTCCCTGTTTTAGTATCCACGCTGGTCAATCCGTTTTGTAGACCTATCTATGCTGCGGTACCATAGTTTCCAGTTCCGTTTATAATAGGCGGATTTGGGCTTCTTTTTTCTCCGACTCCCTTGTCGCGTTTTTGGGCTTATTTGCAATTTTCATGCTAACATAGTTATTTTAGTGCTCATCACATTCATCAATAGCGCGTTTGTCGTTAACTAATAGCCCGTTTGTCGATGAAATTTATGCAGTTGATTGTTACACATACGTGGCGGGAATCAACAGATGACGTGAATCGTGCACTGGCAAACGTGCATTCAACCGAATTGATACACTTTTAAAAGTAAATATCATCTTTCGTTCATAGTTGGGCATATTTTTGCTGTACAGAATAATCAAAGTGATTTTTTGAACTCCCTTTCGTATTTGAGCGACATTTTTTATGCTAATCAAAATATTTTCCGGTATGAGAAAGTTCACCAAATTTCAGCTTCTTGTGAGTTTCTTCGCGAAAGTCACGCCGCTTTTTTGGACTTTTTTTGTGCTGATTATGTGCTTTGTTTCCGGGGGCTTTAAGTGCGAGAACCAACCATGATATGATTGTGAAGCATGCCGTTGTAGTAGACTTCGGAATTATTTTGAACACGTTTCTTCCTTTTTTTTTAATTTGCGACTAAATGCATGTACGCTTGCCTTTTTGCAGTTCGTCCCCATCTAAAAAATGAAGGCAGCTTCGTAATATGGGTGCCAAGCCGGAAGGAAGTGCTGGGCAGCGTTCTTTGTTCTTCTTCGGCTTTAGGGGCGAAACACCTTAAAGGGACCGACAACTGCCCAGAACATGAAATGAGATTACTCTACTGATGGAGAGATTGTCCGTCGCATTGAATCAAACCAACCCTGTTTAGAAGTGGATTTATATTTTTTCTTTCCTAACTGAAAGCCGCGAAAACTGACCTGTGGCGCCTCTGGCGTTAAAAACATGAACGATCCGATGAACCCGGCCACGTGATCTTTGATTGCTGTACGCGGTCGACGATTTTTTTGTTAGTATTGAAATACTGTTCCATAAAAATGTACATATAGGCCTGCGTTTGTAGTATGCATTAAAGCGGCGTTGCCTTCGCGTGACGTAATCATCCCATGCTCGTCAGCGCGTCTTGAGCAACTTTTCAGCGTGCTCATGCAACCGTGCACGCAGTTTCCAGGTCGCTAAGATTTTGGAGCGACATAGTTTTGCTACCTACACTTCGTCTCAGAAATGACGCGCGCTGCTACTCGGCGCGGCCGTGCATATGCGTAGTTACGTTTTCGATTATTTGGCTTGGCTCGTGCATCGAGAGAGTAACGACGCCGGGACAAGCCACCCATGACACAGGCGCAGGCAACCTTGGACGCATGCGCACAAAACGCGGTGCAGATACATGTCACATCATCTTATTGTAACAGCTTGTTATTTTCAAAAATAGTTGAAAAGCTATAAATAAAGGTGGTTAAGTATAGTTACAGGAACTCCTCCGAAAGCCGAACAATGATAGCTTTCACAAATCGCGAGAAGGGCTGGCGGCATCGCTATCAATTCTCATTGTTGCTGAGAATTCTCATTGTTGCCGTAGGAGAGGAGAAAGAGGGGGAAGCGTAGGAGAGGAGAGGGCGATACATATCACGTACTGTCGCAGCGCATTGTCTTTAGGGAGCCTTCATGTGTGCACGCCCCCTCCGTTTTTAAGACTGGTTACACACTACTACGGGACGAACGGGTGCCGCTATAAGGAGCTTCGCCCCTAATATAAACACCTACAAGCACAAACCCTTTATACTAGTCGGCGACTTCAACGTACATATTATGGACCTTAGGACCTAGCTTTTCGTCGACTCTCACTGTCCGCTGTCACGGTGTATAGAAAACAGTTGCTATAGTCGAAACATTTATTTATTAATTTATTTATTTATTTATTTATTTATTTATTTATTTATTTATTTATTTATTTATTTATTTATTTATAAATACTGCGATCTTTCATTTGAAAGATCGTAGCAGGGTGGGAAAAATGTTCGAAAATATGTACATACATTCAAAGGAACAATCAACGTACAATAAATAAGTACGATGTGAATATATAGGGCTAAGGTTCAAAAACGCTTAGTTCAATAAATTCGTAGAGTAACACAATACAGAGTAACATAATACGCATAATACATGTTACAGATTAACACAATAATTACAATAAAGCAATAATACAATGCTTGTGATGGTATAGGTGAGGCTGTTTCAAACAATGACAGTGTGTTATGTAAAACGACATCATTTGCAAGGCTGTTCCAGTCATTAATAGTTCTAGGGAAGAATGAATACTTGTAGCAGTTAATCCGTGAAGTTAAAGGGGTTATCATTTTACCGTGTCGCTTGCGAGTGGCGTAACCGGAAGAGTACTGAAGGATGCCTGTAGTGTCAACATTTAAATGGTCATTTATTAATTGAAAGAAAAACTTAAGTCGGCAAATGCGGTTTCTGTCCACAACGGATTAGAGGCCACTTTTTATCAATAGCTGAGATACCGATGTGTGTATGTGATATATGTGTGTGATATACGTGTGTATGTGAATAAAAAAAAAGGTTTACAATAGACGACCATCAATCATAATTGTGACAGAACAATATAAAACACCTACAAGCACAAACCCTTTATACTAGTCGGCGACTTGAACGTAGACATTATGGACATTAGAACCTAGCTTTGTCGTCGACTCTTGATGTCACTTTATGTCACTCAATTTACATTATATGGGGCAATGCTCGGGTAACGTACGGTTACTCGCCCATACGATAGCCACAGCTTCGCCCACTCGTCATGATTCACTTCCTCGAGATGCGTGGTTTTTTCTCTTTCTTTCCTCCTCTTTTTCTTTCTTTTTTCTCTTTTTTCCGTTGTTTCTGCTTTTTTTCCTCTTTATTTCTATTTTGTGTCCTCTATTTCTTTCTATTTTTTGCTATTTCTATTTTTCTTCCTATTTTGTCCCTTTCTTTCTCTCTCTTTCTATTTCTCGCTTGCTTCCTCTTGTTTTGTATTGTTATACGTGGTTTTGCCTGCGTTACGCCAAGCGACGACAGCACAGGGCAGCATACGACAGCCCGGGCCACTAAAGTGCTCAGCACTTGATATCTTCATCAAGGCGCTCGAAGAACAAGAGGAAGGAGACTTCTCCTTGGCGCGAGCGCGAGCTTAATATGCTACAGATGGCTATGCTATTCGTGGTTTTGCCTGCTTTACGCCAAACTACGAGAGCATACGATGACAGCATATGACAGCATACGACATGCCGGGCGCCTAAAGTGCCCTGCACTTAATACAGCAGCCATTAACAATAATAGTGGCTGTTGCGCTACTGTAAGTGTCATCCTAACTGGGGCATGATTGACTGCTGTTTTACCGATGTCAAAATGTGTAATACAATAGGAAATGTCTGGTAAAGCTTGCGCCGTGTGTGTGTGTGTGTGTTTGTGTGTTATAGTAACCTTGTCTATGCTTCAGAGCCCGTGATAAAATGTTAGAATAAACATTACACTTGCTTCGGGCTAGGGTGCAATTCAATCACTCCTTTTAATCTACCAACGAACGGAGCGGCTAAAAAAATACTAATAATCATCATAATCTATGGGGTCTTACGTCACAAAACTAAGAAATATCATGAGGCACGCCGTAGTGGGGTAGTCTGGATTAATTTTAACCACGTGGGTTTCTTTAACGTACACGTAAATCTAAGATCACGAGTGTTACTGCGTTCCTCCCCCCATCGAATTGCAACCCCCATGGCCGAGAATTGAACGCGCGACCCTGAGCTTAGCAGCGCAATACCTCAGTATACTAAGCTACCACAGCGGATAATGGCGGCTTAGAAGGAGACCTGGTTGTTAAATATTTCGGATCTCTCTATGTTGCAGTGGCTGTAGCTGTTCCCGGGTATTTTAGTTTTTGCACTATTCCATCTGGCCTACCCCGATCCGAGACGACCCTTTTCTGCCGCATGTGGCTTGGGGTGTCTTTTACGAACGCCTTTGCTTGCCGCATCGGAATGACAGACAGTGCTGCATGTGACCATTGCGGCAATGACGAAACCATTGTACATATTTTATGTCAGTACCCTCAGTACAGCTCTGAGAGACAGTCCCTCTCAGCAGTGTTTGCTCGCCTCGACGACCAGCCGCTTTCTGAGCAGTCAATCTTGGAATGTCGGAAAGATCGAGCTTCACGCCAGATAGCGCGGATGAAGTTTCTGCGAGCGACCCGCCTTGTGTGTGTGTGTGTGTGTGTGTGTGTGTGTGTGTGTGTGTGTGTGTGTGCGAGTGTGTGTGTGCGCGCTTCCCTCCCTCCATATCCCATTCCGCTCTTACTTTTCTGTCTACCCCTTCCCCACTGCAGGGTAGCAAACCGGATATGTTTTCTGGTGAACCTCCCTGCCTTTCCGCATTACATTTCTCTCTCTCTCTACCAAAGACGAACGACTGCAGCGCAAACATTTGCTCGGACCTGAAAGAAATTAGGGTCTAGAAAACGACCTTCTTGTGTTTCTGTGCCAAATGTGGTTTTGCTTGCACTCCTTTTCTGTTCAGTTTTTTTTTTTTTTTTTTTTTTGCTACTGCGGAAAGCATACACACTGCTCTCATTGAAAATATAGGAAAGGTACAAGCGAGTTAGCAAGGCCCGGTGGGCGGATTATGGACAGTGTACTCCGTTGAGTGAGGCTCTGGAAGGGAAAGCGTCGTCTCACCAAGGAAGACTTGTTCTCTAATTCGTTTAGCTGAAGCGGTGAAGCGCACTGCAAGCGTTATATCGGCGTTGTCTTGGAACGAACAGCCCTCTGGTTCCGCGACTGCATGGAACGAAAGACGAGGGTCGGTGGCGATCGATTGCGATGGGTGTCCTTGAATGGTGGGGAGGCTTCGTGTGCACGCAGACATCTCGTGTCTTTTCAGTTTGCGTTACAATTAGATATTTCGAGGGCTTAAACAAGGTAACGCGGAGGAGATGTGTGTCTGCTCCTTATCACAGCAAGACATCAACAGTTTAATAAATGTGTTATCTGTTTGGACAGTTTACGAAGAGGAAAAGAAAACATCAAACGATAAAGCGAGAAATAGGGGGCATGATATGCAATAATGGAAGGTTCTATAGGCTGCTGCAGAAGAGTGAATTGTGACGCTTCGTGGGTAGACGTACTGAATAGGGCGCTATGTCTTCAGGCACGACTGATTTCATGACCAAGTGGCTCAATGAGCGAGTTGCCGGAACACATCAGATGCACTAAATGCCACCTCGTATTCTGCCTGCTTCCTCTCTCAAGCCCCTACCTTGGCGGGGTATGTCGTGTTTAGGAAGCTCCAGTGCAGGCTGGCCGTTGACCCGGTTGTCAGCTTTTCTCGGAACTCGATCGTGCTGTCTCCTTGCAGTGGCCGAACTAGGTACCTACCACTTAGTACGAACTTGTCCGGGCTTACTGTACAACGCTCCAATCGTCTACATGGCTTCACTGAACTTATATGGCCTGCCGTTATTACTCGGCAGATAGTAACAGATACCACAAAACACCGCTTATATGCTTATATGCCGGCACAGCACAGCCCCTACAGCACACACGTTATACACACCAAACAATATGTCTTAAAGGGCCCCTAAAGCACCTCCGATATTTTTCCAAACATTTCAAGTAAGCATGTGCATCGTGTGCAGAATGCCGTCACGATCAAGGATGCCACACGTGGCAGCGCTACAAGCCGCGGACGCGCCACAAATTCCAAGAAACTATTTATTCTCCTCTCCGGGCCCTTCCGGTTTGTCTAGTGACGTGTGGGACGTCAGCGTGTTGAATCTGTGATGCGGTGTGGAGGCGATGCTGCGATTGGTTGAACACGAACCTACGACTTCCGGTTAGTCTGCAAGCAGATGCCCGTGCTCCTTGCTGTTCTTCGTGTTGTCCGCGTGTACGCGCTTGCGAGTCAGCAACTGCGGCCCGCAACGCAACTGCCAAATCGCTAGCGTACCAGCACAGTCACACCTAGCGGGCTGATATGCTGTACAGATTGAATCCGACAGTGTTTTGCGATGGCGTTCACGCATCAGTGCTTGGCTGCAAGAGCACCGACTGGAAAAACTAAAGGACGCGACACGTGTCACCACACGTGTCCATTATGTTGGCGATTCTTTGAAGGCGTGTGCGCAACACAGGGTCCATACCGGTACAATTCGTACGAGCACGGGCCGGCACGGAAACAACAGCGATTAGTCGAGAAGCGCGGAGTTCACGGAGTTCACGGAGTCGTGGCAACCGGAAGTGCCCGCTGTTTGGAAGAGCGCGTCAGCGATGACGGTGTCACGTGAGATCGGGAGGGCCACTCGACGAGGAGGACAAAGCGGATTTGGGAGAGGGGACCAGCAGACGAGTGGAGGGTAGCCAAGGAAAGGGTGAAACGAGCGATCGCAGCATTTCGATCACCAAACACGTGTAACTCCGGTAGCGTTTCGAAAAATTCTCACGGCTACGTGTTCGTTGTAGACTCGTGCACAACTGTCACTCCACAACTAAATTTCGACCTCTGGGTGGTTTAGGGGCCCTTTAAGTATTCATGATGAGAAACATTACGAAATGGAGATTTGACATTGCGTAAGCGCATCCCGCTTGGAATTGTTATGGTGAATGTCATAGCCAGTGACCGACTTTAGTGCTCTGTTAAGTCCACAACCGATCATTGGTTTTGTTGCCTTCACAGACTAGACCGTATTAAGTTTTTTTTTTCTTCAAATAGTGCATGACCTCCGCCAGTGCAGCTCGTGCAGTGTTCATATGCTACAATCACGTGTAAAGTGGTGATCACTGAGAGATGCACTGTGTATTTTGTGTTTGTCCCCAGTGCGTGTGTTAATGGAAGACACTGGCGAATTCTTGATCCAGTATTAGAGAGCAATCGGTTCCTTACAGATGAAATTTGCTACTCGTAAAAAAACATTCGTCAGACAACAAATATAGCTGCAGAGCAATTTGTTCAGACTTACCTGCATCCCTTTGCAGAGTGGCGCCTCGCTACAAGCTGCGAAAGATCATTTGAATTACTGTTCATTCATGCCTTCTTTCCATACCGCCATGAATGAATAACCCCTTTTTTATCTCCTCTTTTTATCTACGCTAAAGGAAGCAATGACTAGGCCAACCACTGCTCTACTGCTTCAACAAGCTTTTCCTCTTCAGTTTTGTGTGGATTATTCTTAGCACATTTTTATTCAAACCCTTCATCCGTTCAATGACACGCTATCTTGGTAGGGAATGGTATCCTTTAGTCGAGTTGTATCGTGCTGTGAACCAGTAGAACTCCTGCTACCACTGTCTGCAGAAGAGTACAGAGTCAGAGAGATAAAATGTGACAAAAAGGCAGGGAGGTCAACCAGAACTGTAACATCCCGTTTGCTACCATATACTAGGGGGAGGGGAAAGAAAGATAGAAGAAAGAGCGGAGAGAAGAGCAGGCGCACGAAAAAACAACAAAAAAGGCACGATGAGTAATGACTATTCCGTCAGGGGCCTGTCGTCAAGGCGAGCCCACACAACCGCTAGCGACAGCCTGTGCGCGATGTAGCGAGAACAGCGGCAACAAAGAACGTGTTCTATAGTTACTTCGCTGTCGCGGTGGTTGCAAGAAGCACTGTCTTCCATGCGAGAGTGCAAGTGCTCCATATGGTCTTTAAGGTCGCAGCCCACCCGCACCAACTCGCTACCTTGCATACGGGTTCGCAGCGAAGCTCCTTTTGTCGAACTCTTTCGTTTTCTTTTCCTCAATGCCGAAGAATCGCTAAGCCTGCGAGGCCTGCAAATCTGATCAGCGCACTACCTGTAAGCGAAATCTTATTCCTGCATAATAGAAGCGACGCAACTGGAGAAAAGTAAGATTGAAACAGACTTAGCGCACTTGTTTCACGAGCTTTTAGGCTTGTGCTTTCGGAGGTGTTCTTCTTCTGAATGGAAAATGAAGAGCTCGCAAACCTCTGCCTTGTCATCCCGGTAGCTCAATAGTTCTGGAAATATTCAGCTGAGCACGAGGACGCTGGTACAGTTCCCGATCACAGAGCGCTGTGATAGCAGCAACGCTTTTTGCTTTTCAAAGCTCCATGAAAAGCAACATAAGTGTGGCTGTGATTTCTCAAGTCTACCTGACTGCCAACCGTCTGTGACGCCGATCACGGGACTCTTTCAGTGATGGCGGTACCAACAGTGGTCATTCTCTTCTCCTATCGACTCTTTTTTCCCTTCCCTCTTGCCCAATGCAGGGTAGCCAACCGCGCTAAGTCTTGAGTATAACCTTCCTGCCTTTCTTTTACCCTCCTCTTCCCCCTCCTCCCTCATTGCAATAGGGGTGGCTGCAAAAGCATTGGTGTATGGTGCTTTGGACGAATTTGAAAAAAATTACACATCATCTCCCCCTACGGGCAACCATGGTGGGATGCGAAAGCATCGCGGGGGGTTCCCGTTTCTCTTACGTGACTTATGAGACGGTGGTTGTCGAGGCGTTTGAATTACCGCTTGCCGACACTGACGTTTACGTTCGGCTTCCCGAGCCTTCCTCTGCTCCGCGGCGGTGGCGCTGCCGCTGCAACTAGCGCCGACGTGGACGTTGTTCATGGCGTTTCGCACGCCGTTGCACAGAGAGACAATGACGGAAGCACAGCGAACGCGCGCTTTCGCAGCCTCGCATCTTCGATATTCGCTTGCCGGCGCTGCCGTTTACGTTCAGCTTCGCGAGCGTCCATAGCGCCGTTGCGAAGGAGAGTGCAACGCTTGCCGGCGTTGCCGTTTACGTTCAGCTTCGCGAGCGTCCATAGCGTCCTTGAGAAGGAAAGTGCAACGGGAGCGAGCGCGCGCCACATTATACACTAGCGCACAGCTGTGGCGGAGAGAGAGAAAAGAGAGAGGAGAAACGAAGCAGAGGCAGCGCTCACGCCACCTCCTCGCGCTCACGCGAGGAGGGGGGGGGGAGAGTTGGCGCATGCGCAGTATAGGTGCGGACATAGGCGCGCGCACAGGGGGGGGGGGGCAGGGGGGCGGCCGCCCCCCTAATCACCTAAGAGGGGGGGCGCAAAATCTGCCCCGTACATTGACCCTTCTAGTCATCTAGTGTAACCTTAAGAGACAGGAAGAGAGCAGAGTGGGTCAGGGAACAAACGGGGGTTAAGGACATCATAGTTGAAATCAAGAAGAAGAAATGGATATGGGCCGGGCACGTAGCACGTCGGCAGGATAACCGGATTCCAAGAGATGGTAAACGCGGGAGGGGGAGACAGAAAATTAGGCGGGTAGATGAGATTAGGAAGTTTGTAGGTATAACGTGGCAGCAGAAAGCACAGGACCGGGTTGATTGGCGAAACATGGGAGAGGCCTTTGCCCTGCAGTGGGCGTAGACAGGCTGAAGAAGATGATGATGATGATGAAGTCATATAAGAGAGGGTGGGGGGCGCAAAATCTGCCCCATACATTGACTTAATAGGGTGGGGGGGGCGCTGCGATGAACATTTGCCCCCCCCCCCCCTGATGGGGAACCCTGCGCACGCCTATGACCGTGCGGACGCCGCAGAACGGACACTGCCCCGAGCATGAGATGCTTTCACATCTAAAGAAGATCCCCATATGATCGCCTTAAGTGCGTACTCTTCCACTAAGGCATCATCCTTGCGCACTCCGTGAACGAAAAATCTGGAGGCGACCGAAATCCTTGACTTAGGCGTCTGCTAGTAGCACTCGCCTCGCACATCGGCGTTCGCGGTCACCTTGGGTTTTACGCGCTGTCGAAGCGGATCTCAGAGGCGGATCTCTAAAAAGATGCGCGCGGTTGAAATCCGCTCCGTGAGTTGCCGCCACGATCCAATCTGCTCGCAAGAAAAGCGCCTGCTCTTTCAGGGAACATATTCAGTTATTTTTGTTAATTGTCCTGACAGTTATTTGGCCCTTAAGTACACTTATGATCCGACATCATATATGCATCCTATAGAACTTTTGAACGAGAACCGTGTATTTCGCACCAGATTTATTTTTTAGAAAACTTTTTCTGAATATTCGGAAGGCCGGAAGTGCTTGGGAGAGAAAGGAGAGTGTGACTAGTTGCTCGTGCCACTAAATTATATATAACAATGTATACTTTAAGCGCCTCTGCACAACGGTCAGCTGTGATTTACGACCCAATGTTTACTGCGAAACAAGCACTCTGTTCCTGGCTCACTGCAGAAAAATATCCAAACGACTAACGCTAGTGAGCTCGCGTGAACGTATCCGTATCTTATATACCAACGCTCTTAAACGCTTTCATCTCTCTCGCACTTTCTCTAGTTATTTGTGACAGATGCGGGAAACCACCTACTTGAAAAACTCGAACGGCTGCCACCCGTGAGTCTCAAATCTTTATTCCGGGCACACGAAAGGGCCCCGTGCCTCCCTGTTCCTCCTAAGAAAAAGCGCACTTCTCGGTCCAGCACACGAAGAGATGAAGGCGGAGACAATGGAACACCGTTTCACAATATCCCGCGCGCTGTATACTGTTTGTTTTGCCGGGAAATAAGAACCTTTCCTTTGTTCTAAGCCGCCAGCAGTACGGTAAGGAAAAATGAGGAGAATTCAGACGAGAGCGTTTCGAGTGAGACATTGCACGCTTCCGCCTCGGAATTCTCAGCAAGGCCGCTGCGTCGATGAGTGTTTTACCTGACCTGCGTTTCTCTCCGTATGCCCAGATAAAGCAATTAATCTAATGCAGTGGTATTGGCAGCTCCTCGGTCATGCGCACATGTGTACTGTCACCGCTTTGTTCTAGAAATATTTCGCGTACTGGATTCATGTTAACTTCCTTCTTGCAACATGCGTTCCTTTGCCAAGTTGAGTCGCTATTCCCATTAGCACTGTATTGTTTGACTCTCTTAACTGCGAGGAATTTCTTTGTGGACCAAATGCACTTCAAGCTTTTCTTTCTATCTATCTATCTATCTATCTATCTATCTATCTATCTATCTATCTATCTATCTATCTATCTATCTATCTATCTATCTATCTATCTATCTATCTATCTATCTATCTATCTATCTATCTATCTATCTATCTATCTATCTATCTATCTATCTATCTATCTATCTATCTATCTATCTATCTATCCGCCTGCGCCTGGATGTTCTCGTGATCGTCTCCTTAACTTGGTGTATACCAAAATTAGCACAGTGTGTGTGTGTATGACGAACACGATTAAAAGGTCATGACATGAATAGCGTTACATGCTCATTGTGCACCTCACTAAAGCCTTTACCTCAGTCACGTTTGGCGTATACCCGCATACCACGGCCCATGGAAAACGGGTAGGCGCCCCATGCGATTCCCAATCTGTGCCAACCAAGGTACGGTGTGAATAGAGTGGAATTTTTAACGCGGTAGCGTGAAGGATACCGTGTCGCAGAAGATCCGGCGTAGGCAACGTTGTCGTGGAGCGAAAAATCCCGATGGATGTGGAGAATAAAAATCGCGGTTCCAGTCGGAATCGAAACCATGCATTCTGCGTGGCAGCCGGGTATTCTACCAGAAATCTACGCCAGTGCTCGCAACTGCTTTGGAAAAAGGCCCTATACAGGCGTCATATCGAGGCAACGCCAGTTGCGGTTGCAGAGTAGGCTATCCGCTCGTATAACAGTGTACTAAACATTACATATGTACTCGTATGACTCAGCAAGTTATAGTCGAGTGGTTCTCGACCTTGGAGGAATACGCCAACGCATTCCTCCGGCACACAGGCTGACTACTTCACATAACATGGATTCCCACTTTTTGCGGGATCTGCGGGAATATTTTTATTATAGAGGAAGCTGCATAGACGTATATTGCTATACTATTCATTAAGGTTTTCGGTAGCGTCAGCAGACAATGCTTTAATCCTTAGGGCATTTACCTTATAATTCACGCTCTACATTATACAGGGTGTTTCAGCTAAAAAGCACCAAGTATTAAAAATATTAAACATAGGTGCTACGCGTCTCCAATTAGCGCAGTATTGTTCTGAGCCATATAGAGCACGTCAGAATATTTTTTACAATCCGCCAAGCTCGGTAATAAACAAAGATTGCTTAATGAACCTTTTAAATACCAACTCTAGAGAAAAAAAATTCAATACAAAAGTTGTAGCGCTTGTTCAGAAACATTTAATTTTTTAATCTGTGCTAAAATAACTCCCCTGCTTAATTTTCTTGCGGCCTTTCTATAAAGCGCGCGAATTTTAAAAAAATGCCGCGTGATTGCCGCCAAACGCGCGGCGCTTTTAGTGCCCTTATGTGCAAGGGGAACGAATTATCAAAGGCTGCTCCGCGCACGATGGTCGATTGAGCAGGCTACCGGTAACTGCGATGGACGCTAAATAATGATAGGGGTGTACCAGGGGCGTAGCCAAGGGGGGGTTGGGGGGGTTCAAACCCCCCCCCCCCCCGAAATTTTTCAATTTTGCTTGCATATATATACATGCACACATACAAACACACGCACGAACATACATAATGTATGGTTGAACCCCCCCCCCCCCCCCCCCGAAAAAAATTTCTGGCTACGCCCCTGGGGTGTACCGTCTAAAGAAAGTCTACGAAAGAACGGCCGCCACGTGTGAGTGAATCTTTTATCTCGGCCCTTCATCACGCTGTAGCCCTCGCCCCTTCCAATGCGTTTCTTCATTGGTGGGAAAACGAAAGAAAAAATGCCTACGCTGCATCAAATACTGCCTGCGGTATCATGTGGCATTTGCTCCGTGGCTGCCGCTTTTTCGCTGAAGAATTTTTAGTGGTTGTTGTTGAAACGGTACGCTCATTTTGTCGCTTAACGTCCATCGCAGTCACCGATAACCTGTTCCATCGATCTGCGTGCGTGAAGCAGCTTTTGATATTTCGATTATCTTACATTTGAGGGCACTAAAAGAACAGCGCCTTTGGTGGCAGTCACGTGGTATCTTTTAAAATTCGCGCGCCTTAAAGAAAGGCCAGAAAAAAGTTCAGCAGGGGAGTTATCTTAACAGAGATTGAAAAATTCGATGTTCCTGAACAAGCGCTACAACGTTTGTATTGAAAACTTTTCTCTAGAGTTATTATTTTAAAACGTTCAATAAGTAATCTTTCTTAATTGCTGAGCTAGGTGGATTGAAAAAATATTCTGACGTGCTCTATATGGCTCAGAAAAATACTAAACTAATTGCAGACGAGTAACGCCTATGCTTAATTTTTTAATACTTGGTGCTTTTTAGCTGAAACACCCTGTATTGATGACACTCGTTGACGACCATTTCATCCAGCCAGAGTGCACACAATGATTAAACTGTCTACTGTCTTTCGTGTCTACAGTGGTAGCATTTATGAATTATAGTTAAGTTGATGGTATCGATTACAATTAAGTTTGTGGTATCTGTCGTGCGCAACCCGCCGTCGTCCTCCTCGCGCTGTCAGCCTTGATTCAGTGTAGATAAACCAAGTTCTGAATGTGGCCTACAACTTCTCCGTACGATGAAAAAACGAAAAGGAAAATTCGCACACTACGGCTTGCCTCCAGCGGATATACGTAGTTCAAAGCCTTGCGTGCGTTTCACCATGAGAGACTCAATTATTCAACGATAACTCAACTATCGCATATACGTGCCGGCAACATTCGCAGTGTCGTGACCTTTATAGCATTACACAACCTCAAGAGACAACATAAATTACCTGCTGTCTTTCGACACGCCGATTGCTGGAGTCGTGACACGACGCGACATGAAATGGTGAAATGAGTGGCAGGAAGACACGTTTGCTCTGGGAGAAGCTCTGCGCAGCCAGATCTTTTCAGAATGACAACCAAGTCATCGTGCGAGGTCCGCTCATGCTTCGTTGCACCTGATCGGACGTCTGTTTGGTTTGACTGGATTTGGCGTGTTGCGTTTTTCTCGACACACTTCAAGAAGAGTGCGAGTGCTAAGGGCTCACAGCACATGACGGGGTTTAATGCACAGGCAGTGTACAATTTCGAACCATATATCATGGCCTACACAAACTTTATACAGCACAGTACAACACAATTCTTTTTATTTATCAATTGCGTCTTCCGAACAGCAGTGTTACACAAAAAATAGGCTCGTGCATTGCATTACACTCTCGTAATAAGCAGACCGTGAAATAAATAATCGCTACTAAATTACAGTTTCGATGCATCATGGACCAACATACATGCAATACTACTTAAGTATTTGCAGCACAAACAGGTAAAAAGTCAGCTCATGTAGTTTAACTGGCAGATTACACCTCGGTAGAAAGTCTCTTAAGTTTTGTTTTCGAAGAATCATTTCTGAGTTAAATTAACGCCACTGTCTCTTTTCTGTTTATGATTAAAGTTGCCTGGAAGAAAAGTGCTTTCTTAGTTAATTCTTGTTCGTGGAGTTCTGAGTGTTCGATGCCTTGCCGGATAATTAGCAAGC
The DNA here is from genome assembly GCF_013339695.2 of Rhipicephalus sanguineus. Classification (NCBI taxonomy): domain Eukaryota; kingdom Metazoa; phylum Arthropoda; class Arachnida; order Ixodida; family Ixodidae; genus Rhipicephalus; species Rhipicephalus sanguineus. The sequence goes on along the minus strand of NC_051180.1, from coordinate 69,940,676 downwards.
CTATAGATGGCTCCAAAAATAAAATCTAAGTGAATGGCGGGAAGAGCCGGCCGATTGACTTATTTTCTTATTAAAAAAAATACACCGCGGGCGCACACTAACAGTGCTATTATACGTCGCTTTTACTTACCATTACAGCCTCCTTAGTCACTGTCTTCCAAGCGAACTGACCCAGCTGTAGGAGACTGCGGGTGACTGGTCTATTTAAAGCCGACAATAACCGCGGACAAAGTTTGACGCCTTTCAGTGCGGCTCCACTTACGCTTAAATAAGGTCCTGCGGCTGACATGAATGGCGCGATGATTTGCTCCCTTACGTGGCCGCATGCGTTTCATAATTTGCTTTATTTATTCTCATGCTTTGCCTTGCTTGATCGTGTTGTTCAGCTGTTCGCGAAGGCGGTTCCGTCACAACATTCCGTCATGCTATAAACTGTAGAAAAATAAGCGTTGAAGACCACGTGACTTGCGGTCGAGGAGCCTGAGTTTCAGCGAAAAAAGGTATCGCAGCTTCGCACTAGTGCCGCCAAGCCTGAAGGAAGAGCGCACCTGGGTGGCCTTTCGATTTTTATGTTTATCTTTTTCCTTCTTTCTCGTTCTCTTCGTTTCTTTTATCTCTTTTTTGTATGTTTCTTTCTATTTCTTTCTCTCCCTATCTGTTTCTTTCTCTTTCTAACTTTTTTTTGTCTTTCTTCTCTTTATTTCTTTCCCTCTCGGATCCGCACTAGTGCTGCCAAGCCTGAAGGAAGAGCGGAGCCGGGCTGCCTTCCTTGTTTCGCTTTCTTACTTATCTTTCTTTTTCTCTCCGTTTCTTTAAACGCCATGGTGTTAAAGATCTCGTTTCGCAGAAATTCCGGTGTCGGCGTCGGTGTCAGCGTCGATGGTTGTGAGTGAAATATCACCACCTTGTCCGTGACCGAGAAATCTAGAAAGCTGCAAATACTAAAAACGGTCCGTCCCAGTCAGAATCGAACCCAGGGAGCCTGCGTGGCAAGCAGGTGTTCTACCGCACAGCCATGCCTCTGCCTGGAACTGCTCTGAAAATATTCCGGCAGATCCCACGCACTGTGGAAATCGATGTAATGCGAAGCAGCCAGCAAAGAGCTGCATACATCGCCTTGTTTGTCTTTGAGGCAAATGAAGTCATTCATGCTATGGCATCTAGTTCACCATATATCGCATGTTTGCCATAGCACAATCTGGTATATACCATGCTAATGAAACGCATATTCTGGTATATAAATGCATGACCTGTCGTTTATGTTCATCACGCACTCGTGTCATGCCATACCAGTTTTGGTATATATTCGTTTAACAAAACAACCGGAAGCGCACCATGAGAGTTCAGACAGGTCATACAATGCATGACCTGTCTGTTATGTTCATGTCATGGCTTTCATGCTACCACCTGTCACTTATGTTCGTAATACACTCACATCTCGCAATACCAATATTGGTGTACATCAAGCGAGCGAAACGGCCGCGAGTGCACAATTAGCGTGGCATGTAAATCATGCCATACATGACATGCATGTCAAGTTTTCATGTTGCCACCTGTCACTTATGTTCGTCATACAGTCGCGTCGCTCAGTACCAATCTTGGTGTATATCAAGCTAGCGAAACGGCCGCGATCGGACAATGAGCGTGCAATGTAAATCATGTCGTAAATGGCCTATCATGATTTTCAAGTTACCTCCTGTCACGTATCTTTGTCATACAGTCACAAGGCGCAATACCATTTCTGGTGTATATCAATCTAGTGAAACGGCCGCGAGCGCACCATGAGCGTGACATGTAAATCATGTCGTACATGACTTGCATGTCACGATTTTAATTTTAACACCTCTCATTTACGTTCGTCATACAGTCGCGTCACGCAACACCAATTTAGGTGTATATCAAGCTGGCGAAACGGCCGCGAATGCACCATGAGCGTGGCGTCTAAATCATGACATACACGACATGCATGTCATGGTTTTCATGTTACCACTTGTTATTCATGTTCTGCACACAGTCGCATCACGCAATACCAATTTTGGTGTATATCAATCTAGCGAAACGGCCGTGAGTGCTCCATGAGCGTGGCATGTATATCATGTCTTACATGACATGCATGTCATGATTTTCATGTTACCACGTGTCAGTTATGTTCGTCACACAGAACTGTCTCGTTATACCAGTTTTCGTATATCAATCATTTACACGGCCGTGAGAGCCCAGAAACAATGTCATGTAAATCATGCTGCACATGACATGCTTGTCATGATTGGCATGTTTGGATTTGTCACTATGTTCGTCATGAACTCTTGTCACGTCATACCAATTTTGGTATATATGAAATTAACGGAACGGCCGAAGAGCCCCAGGCCATGGAATGTAAATCATGCTGTTCATGACATGCATGTCATGATTTTCATGTGATGACCTGTTATTTATGTTCGCAATAGGGTCATGTCATTCCATACCAATTTTGGTATACATCCGATTAACGAAACGGCCAGGACAGCACAAAGTCGTAGGCGGCTTGATAGATAGATAGATAGATAGATAGATAGATAGATAGATAGATAGATAGATAGATAGATAGATGAGATAGATAGATAGATAGATAGATAGCTAGATAGATAGATAGATAGATAGATAGATAGTTAGAATAGATAGATAGATAGAAGATAGATAGAATAGCTAGATAGATAGATAGATAGATAGAATAGATAGATAGATAGATAGATAGATAGATAGGATAGATAGGATAGATAGATAGATAGATAGATAGATAGATAGATAGATAGATAGATAGATAGATAGTAGATAGATAGATTAGATAGATAGATAGATAGATAGATAGATAGATAGATAGATAGATAGAATTAGATAGATAGATAGATAGATAGATAGATAGATAGATAGATAGATAGATAGATAGATAGATAGATAGATAGATAGATAGATAGATAGATAGATAGATAGATAGATAGATAGATAGATAGGATAGATAGATAATAGATAGATAGATAGATAGATATAGATAGATAGATAGATAGATAGAGTAGATAGATAGATATAGATATATATGATAGATAGATAGATAGATAGAGATAGATAGATAGATAGATAGATAGATAGATAGATAGATAGATAGATTAGATAGATAGATAGATAGATAGATAGATAGATAGATAGATAGATAGATAGATAGATAGATAGATAGATAGATAGGATAGATAGATTAGATATAGATAGATACGCTCAAAGTCGCAGAAGTTCGCTAAGAAATGCTTCGCATTTAAAACTTTCATGCTTCACTAATAGGCGCTCTGTCACAATACGAGATCTAACCCTTTGCGACACGGCGTCCTCGTTTGAGGACGCGAACTTCGGAGGCGCGTCCCATGCCGCGTGTTCCTTCAAATGGCCTGAGACTCAGTGTGCACATTCGTGCACGCTTCCTGATTGGACAACTAGCGGTCATTTAACTTCACTGCCCTGCGTATTGCTGCAGAGGATCACTTTGCTGGAGACACTACCATTTTAGACGATCGTTCGACGTGCCGCGTTCCAGGACCAACGTCAAGAGTATTTTGTTTCTCCGCTCGAAACAAATACAACCAAAAAAGAAGGTATACATGGTTTTCAGGCCTAATAGTTGATTCTTTTTATGCAAGTACTGAAGCTGACTGATGGCAGAATAATTAGATAATTAGTAACACGCTAATAACGATTAATTACTGAAACTCACAAAAAACAACACATTTCTTCGTTTTCTTTCTTGATAAGTAATACTGAGTGCCTTCGAATCATGCCATGCGTTTTTGACGCATTTGCAGACAGTGTATCATAATGCGTGTCTGAAGGGGCTAATATCGCAGTAATTTTGCGTGGTACAAGCGTAAATTGCCACCGGGCGTCACACCCTGTGAATATCATAACCACTTGGTGGTTTAAAGCCAGCCACCCTTTACAAAAGGCACACACGTTACTGCACGTATTCCCTTAAAGGGACACTAAAGGCAAATATTAAGTCGACGTTGATTGTTGAAAGAGCGGTCCAGAAACCTCGTAGTACCACTTTTATGCCAAGGAAGTGCTTATTTTGAAATAAAATGACGTTTTAGTGGTCCGCATCGCGTTAGCGCACTTCAAATCACCCGCCTTAAATCAGACATTCATACGTCATTGCGGCCATGCCCAACGTTGCCCGCCTTTACTGCGCGGCGGCGTGCACTGGCGGTGCGCACTGGCGGCGTGCGCTAGAGTTACTGTATATGCTACCTTTAGGTAGCAGAGTTGCGCATCTGTTTTCCAACGCCGCTAGCAACCATGCATTGCGGAGAAGCTGACGCTCGGGCCAATTTTTGTATTTCTCGACGCCGCCGCTGCAGCTCACTCAATTAACACTAGTCATCGACAGCCAATGTTTATCGCCGGCCTTCGACACGCCAGACATGTTTATCGGCGACGCGGTAGGCATGTCGCCTGCAAAAATGGAGTGCGACTTCACCGCATAGCTGTGGTTGCTAGTTGGACCTATCCGCTACTCTGCTACCTAAAGGTAGCATATACAGTGACTCTAGCGTGCGCCGTTCGGGCATCCGGCAACATCACATGCATGCGGCATTTTGTCGAACTTTCTGTCAGAGCGACTTTCACGAGCGCGCAAAACACACGCGGCAGTACGCGACACCAACACTACCACTGAGACGCGACCGCGTGAGCGAAGCAGGGCGCCGGGCGAAGCGCAGTTCGGCGAAAACGGAACCTTTGAACCGCGCGCGCCGTTCGCCATGGCAACGCCACAGAGGTTCTTTTTTCCATGAATCAAAAGGAAACGAACAAAAAGCATTTTATTACCTCTTTTGATGCACGGAAGGTTCTCTTTTTTATTGCTGCTAGTTTGATTACTAGTGATTTATTGTAGGCAGACTCTCATACGTCATCGGAATCACTTCGAAAATGTCCTACTTGTGTGATACATTTAGCTTAATTTCTCGGTAAGTAGGGCACTGGCGTTGATAATATTGCTGCTTTAGACGTTGCCATATATTGAGCTTTCACTCTGACATAAATTGTTATTTGCCTTTAGTGTCCCTTTAAAACCACTTAGTGGGTGCATCTCAACTTCGAAGAAGTTTCTCGCGCATAATTGCTCCTGATTTAAAGCATGCTACCCATTACATAAGGCACACACCTTAGTGCGCGAATATTGTTACACACACCTAGTGGTCGATGTACGCACTATAGGGGGCAGGATATCGCTATCGCGTTCAACTCTTGAAGTCGACTCTTAAACGCGTCCCCCAATTTTATGCCTTCGTTGTATCTGTTTATTTCTATGCCTTTCTCTGTCTTCGTTTGTTTCTCTTCATTTCTTTTTTTCTGTTTCTGTCTTACTCTCTGTTTTATTTTTTCAACCTCTTTTTCGTGTCTGTTCCTGTCGTTCTATCTTCTTTGTCTTTATTCCCCTATTTCTCTCTATTTTCTCTCCTATTTCTCTTCTCTTTCTTTCTTCTTTTTCTTTTCTTTCTTTCTTTCTTTCTTTCTTTCTTTCTTTCTTTCTTCTTTCTGTCTGTCTTTCTGTCTGTCTGTCTGTCTTTGTCTTTCTTTCTTTTCTTTTTCTTTCTTTCTTTCTTTCTTTCTTTCTTTTCTTTCTTTCTTTCTTTCTTCTTTCTTTCTTTCTTTCTTTCCTTCTCTCTATTTTCTATCTCTTTCTTTGTCTCTCTCTTTTTCACGCGTTCGTTTTAGTTCGAAACTTGCACCTGCTGTACACGGTAATGGGGCTTGAGCGATTCTCGTGGCGCATGAGGAGTCTTGCAGGATGGAGTACGAGTTACCGATAGCTTAAACAGTTTCTCTGTGAAGAGAATGAAGAGAGCGTGTGCCGGTTCACGATGATGATAGTTTTTTCTTTACGACGGAGCACAAGTGACCGACGGCTTAAACAACTTCGCGTTTAAAAGCAACTCAGGTGTCCGCAGCATACAATGTCACTTGTACGTTGTTTAATTTGTCTTTGTCTTCTCTATTCTCTATAATAATCGCCCTTTCCCCGTTCCAAGCGTAGGATAGTAAACCGGGCACGCAACTGGTAAACTTACTCGTCCTTTTCATGTCATTTCTCTTCTCTATCTCTCTTGACAGTTTAAACAATGATGTTCCGCGAAGTAGTGCGCCTGCTTACAACAGAGCAGGCAAAAGGGCTGCGGCTGGAGACACGCAGTGTCTCTCACGAACTGACAGTCAAGTTTCATTCCCTGAACCCGTACAAATAATCGTTGTTTTTCGTTACGTGATACAGCAGAACAACTCCGATTTAAAAAGTACTGACAGTACTTCACACACACACACACACACACCACACACACACACACACACACACACACACACAACACACACACACACACACACACACACATATAATATATATATATATATATATAGTATTATATATATATATATCAATATATATATATAGAGAGAGAGAGAGAGAGAGAGTTCAAAAAAACCAAGCGAGC